>NC_092206.1:70947631-71000769 GCF_043381705.1 Parasteatoda tepidariorum
GAGAGAGATCTACACGTTCTTCAAAATGGTACATTTCGGCAAAAAGGAATAGTTCAAAAAATTTTAACATTCTAAATAAAGTTTATTTCAGATTTGAAGGTCGAAAGCTTGAATAAATGCAAAAATCGACAGCTTGCTCCTCAGTGTTGTACATAACAGCAGTAATCACAATTTTACATATTGTGTTTACTGCAGAGTTCAGCCTTCTTAAATATATAGAATTTCAAGTATCTCGAGATTAAAAGTCATTCACTCAAAAATGAAGACAATATATTAGCATAAATACATATTACACAAGAGCCAGTGGTTTTAATTTTTACCACTTATATATTCGCACTTTCAGATGTTGGACGTTTGGGACCTTTTGACAAAAATGAGGACAGTCGTAAATTTGTCATTAAAAAGGATTTGTTGTTCAGAACAACTTATGTTAACATTTTAAGCAAAAAAACATACTTGTTTTATTTGTCTCAATGGCAATTCCAAAGCAAATTTTGTTAAAGCCATTGTGTACTTAGTTTCCATTATTGTTTACCGTTGTGTTATCAATTAAAAACTTTATTTTTGGCAAGACAATGAATATTATGTAAAACATAAGTTTCATTGAACTAAAACGAACTCTTGCTGTGTTACGTTAAAAAAAATATCAAAATCAGTTTCTTCAGTTACACGTGTAATTATAATTAAAATGGACTTTCAACTTTAGCCAACTAGTTTTGTTCAACTCAACCAAAACTTTTCTGCTGTTAAAAAGGTTCTTACCCTTAATAGTTAGTTACAAAAGTTGAGACTTAACTGATCTAAAACTTAAATGTGGGTACTCATGTAAATAATTTGTTTAAATTTAGTGTATTTAGCTCCTGTTTCAACCAAGATATTAAAAAAGATCTATATGTTCATAGATCTTTTTAAAATAAATTTTATTTAAAAGATCATAGTGTTATGTTTGAAAACTAAAAAAAATGTGTTTAAAAATTGTATTAAAAATTTTAATTATTATTAATACTTGAAAACATAAAGGTTAAGGAGTTTAATAAATTTGCACATCTTGATATTGAAATGCTGTTTCGGCGAATAACAATAAGCTTGCTTATGTTTAAAATTGGAGATGGAATTATGTTTAAAATTAAGTGCAGTTTTTCTTTGATTTTTGCTAGCTAATGTTAGCCTTCGTTATAATGTTTAGTAGGCATTTTTACTTAGTATTTAAACTATGAGCTTAGGGATCTATAACTCGGAATTTAATTTTTATCAGGAGATTACAATTTTTCTTTTATATTTTTTTATAATTCATTATCTTTTATAAATATTTTGTAACGATGGTGTTTCCTTAACAACTCATATTGAAACTATATAAAAACTGAACAACTGAATTTCAGGGGAAAATGTTGCAAAATAATCCAAACAATATTAGCAATCTGTAAATTAAGAAAAAACGTGCTAGTCGGTGAAACTATTCAAAAGATATTAAGGAAAGTTTCATCTGAAACAACAATGATTTTCAACCAAGAGTGCTAAATTAATCAATTTCATGATTATCATAAGTTTCAACAAAGAAATCCCGCATTCTTTTTTATACTGCTCCCAAACTACATGACGTCATAGATTGGCAATTGTTTAAAAACCACTCTCTAAAAATTAGCAAATTACTGGGGGGAATTAACACAATTCACATCAGCGATCACGTTCTTAAAGAACAACCATACAGAATATTTTTTGCTTCAATAAATATAAAGATAGTAATTCTCAGTTTCCAATATTTTCAATTTTATAATCAACCAATTTCAAATGTAATAATCAAATGTTACTTTCAAATTAACATTTGATTGCTACATTTGAGGGGGGAAATTTAAATTTCGTTTACTTAGGATTAACGGTTGATGAAATTCAAATTTGTTTTATTTTTGATTTGTCTTATTTTATAGTTCTAATTTTTCTGAAATTAATTATCATTGCAAAATATTCAATTATTTTGTTATATTTTTGATTTGTCTTATTTTATAGTTCTAATTATTCCGAAATTTATCATCATTGCAAAATATTTAATTATTATTAAAATATATTTATGTAAGGCTTATAATATACAGTGTCACTATTTGGCATCTGTTGCATAATTAGCACTTTACTCTAATTCAACAAAATTATCTGTAAACCGTTTAAAGATAAAATTTAAAGTGCATGCAATTAAATTTACGCAACAAGGCTTGCTGCATTTCACAGTAGTTACAAATTATGCTAGGAGGAACGTTTAGTTTCATTCTTTAACTTTAAGAAAGTGACATGCATTAATTTTAAGTACTTGAATTCTTTTAGAAAAAACATTTTTGTTTTGTTGTACGCAGGCATTTTCAAGATTTACTTTTCAGTAAACTCTAACGCTAAAAATTGCATTGCTAAATGCTAATAAATTAAATAAAATGTGCAACAAATATTATTAGTTTTATAATACAGCTAATACATATATGTTATGCATATTTGTTCAGATTTTATTTATTTAAGAGATATTTTCACCTTAAGAAATACACTACCGGTCAAAAGTTTGCGAAAATTTTGAAATCTACAAAAAAATGGTCTAAATTCAAATGTTCATGGAACTGCGAAAAATCATTCAAATTGCATGAAAATTTGATATGCTCTAAAGTAAACCCTCTACATTTAGTTACATAAGATCACATTGCAATACTTCGTTTTTTACGAACTGAATCCAGCTTTTTATCATGGGTTGTTTCCATAGTGAAAAAAGTTGTTAAGTTTGAACACTTGCCAAACTTGCAAAAAAGTATTTTGGTACTTTCTGTTAATAGAAAATAGTTGTTTGAACCGTTCTGTGTAAGCCTTCAAAATTTCAGATTGATTTGATTTTTTTTTGACGAAGTTATATAATTTTGAAAAACATGTGTACTTTTCTCGATTTTTAAGCATTCCACATTTGCGGTCCTTTGGTCTATACATCTTCGACCAAAGAACTTTTTAATTTTAATGTTTTCTATATTTTCAAATAATTAATATTGATTATAAAACAAATATTCTTATTTATTATTGTAATTATTGTTACTACAAGGAACTTATTATGAATATAATTAAAACAATATCTCATAGATGTCACATTTCATCTAAAATTTGTTTGTTCTTGCAAACGATGCTCTGATATTTGAATCGAAGTCAGTTATGGGACATTTTACAACAGGAATGGAACTCTATATCACTTGAAGTGATTAATGGTTTATTAGAACGAATGCTATGCATATGTAAGGCTATAATAAAAGCAAAAGGTGGATGGTTCGAGGAATCTAAGATTTAAATGTTAATTTATTTAATTACAAAATACGAATAAGAATATGTTAAATATTTGACCTGTTGTAAATAAAATAGTTTGGTAAAAATGCAAATTTTTTATACTATTGTTGCTATTTTTTTAGAATTATTTATGTAATTATTGTTATAACTTTTTATTTTAATTTAATGTAAAGTAAAAATATCACAACAAAACTAATACATATAAGAAATAAATATGAACAATAAATATAAACAATAATAATTACAATAATGAATAAGAGTATTTGTTTTATAATAAATATTAATTATTTGAAAATATAGAAGACATTAAAATTGAAAAGTTCTTTGGTAGAAGAAGACCAAAAGACTGCATATGTGAAATGCTCAAAAATAGCGAAAAGTACACATGTTTTTCAAAATTCTATAACTTCGTCAAAAAAAATCGAAACAATCTGAAATTTCGATGGCTTACATAGAACGGTTCAAACAACTATTTTCCATTAACAGAAAGCATAAAAAATGTTTTTTGCAAGTTTGGCAAGTGTTCAAACTTAACAAAATTTTTCACTATGGAAACAACCCATGATGAAAAGCTGGATTCAGTTCGCAGAAAACAAAGTATTGCAATTTGATCATATGTGACTAACAGTAGTAGGTTCATTTTAGAACATATCAAATTTTCATGTAATTTGAATGATTTTTCGCAGTTCTATGAACATTTGAATTTAAACCTTTTCTTTGCAGATTTCAAAATTTTCGCAAACTTTTGACCGGTAGTGTACATATTTAAATTATTGAAGTAAGAAAAATGATCCGATTCAAACACTCGTTATTTATAGATGTGCGATAAGATTATTGAAATTGTATTGAATAAAATTTTAATTGGCTCTATGTTTAAAAGAGATGTAAATTTAACTATGTTGAGTTAAAAATCCGTTCCAACCAGGTGAAAAATTTCATGAATTACCACATAAAGTTCACGGATTTCATGAATTTCATTAAAGTCATGAATTTTCAAGTATTACCGCAAACTCAAATTGCGCTTTTGTTTTTGTATTTTGCAATCTGGCAATCTTGTTGCAGAAATATTTTAAATCATTCTTGAAAAATTTCCTGTTCATGTAAGTACATTTGAATTCACTATTCGCTTTATGGATTGTGTTTCATGTTTTATTCTGTTTTTTCTTTTCTTTTCTTTTCTGTTTTTACGTGTTACTTTTCCTTATTGTGTTCTATTTTATTTGCTGTAATTTTTGTAAAAGAATTTTTGAGAGCTCCTCACACTATCGTATTGATATATTTTGCTTTGGTTATATTGATACAATATGAGAAAGCACTCTTTTTTGCGGATATAATCGTGTGGGTTAATGAAAAGATTATATCTTTTATTTTCCGGATTTTTTAAAAAATTTTATCCTTTTTTTGCCAGTTGTTTGTCTTTTTTTTTCATTATTATTTTTCTTTCCCCCTTTTTTTCATATGTCTGTAATTTTCCTTTGTTTTGTCTTCATTTTGAACTTATCTTATGAGTTCTGTTTACTTGCAGCTTATGCGCAATAAATGAAACTTATTGTTTTTCTTAATTTTCTTCGTGTTTTTTTGTACTTATTTATTTTGCTATATATATTCAAAAAAAATCTCAAAACGATCAGGTGTTTTTCGCAAATTAAATTTAATAACAAGCTATAATATCTTACAATAATCTTCAAGAAACAAAACTTTGATTGTAGAGAGAAAGAAAACATGCAAAAGAAAAAATATTTTTATGGGGGGGGGGTGATCCCCCACAATACCGATCTCATTTTTAATAAATCTTGTTTAATAATATAAGTTGAAATTTGAAGAGATCCCCTTATCGTTTTAAACTTAAAAATTACTAAGAAAATTTGCTTACAACTTTTATACATTTTTAAGACACTCAAATAAAGCTTTTATCATTTGGTGCCAAATACGATGCCCTACAAAATTATGAAAAACGTTTTTTAAATTTTTTGTGCTCATGAGCAGTATAAAAGAACTAGCCTAAATACTCATGTATTACACAGTTTTTAGCGAATATTTTTAAAATTTTAAACCAACGATTTTGTAATTAATCTTAAATTTCTCCTAACTTTTGTCCTAATTCCATTACCTAACCTAATTTACCTAACGTTTTAACCTAATTCCATTAAATGTGTATTAAGTAATAGCAAAAAAACAGTAAAAAAATAATAATAAGGAGAAAAAAAAATTTCTCCAAAAATGTCCACATCTCCATAAATATTTATTCTAGATTTACGATACTTTTCGCAGTTATTAAAAATAACAACTAAATAAATCAATACAAGTTACAAGATTTTTGTTTGATTTTCTGGCATAGGGTGTTTAAAAATACTTGTTTTTTTCGTAATTTATTGCTGGTTTTCGAAACCTCTGAAAGCTTTAAATCTTATTGCTAAATAGGAAAAACTGCATGAACTCTAAACTTACGAAATAATCCTTTAAGTAATTCTTTAGAAATTTAAAAAAGTGTCAAAAACTGAAAGTGTCTTTTCTATTATTTTAAGGAATGTATGTTTTTATATATATATATATATATATATATATNATATAAAAAAAAATGCACTACGTTATGAGTCTTATAGCATTAATAATATATATATATATATATATATATAATAGTGATTTCAAATTCATCTACATAAAGCAAGAATTGATTTTGGAAACGGAAACTAAAATATGATATTTCATATAAAATAGAAAGTGAAAAACCTTTACCTAATAAATATTTAATGACGTAATTGAAACTTTAAAGAACCATATTTTGAGTGAATAGTAATAAAAGAAGAATTAATTCGTCTAGTTTGTGAGGAAAATTTACACATCACAGTAAAGACGAGCTGTGTGAATTTTCTTATTCAAAAAAATTCCAACTCGTAAATAATTTCCCTTGAGCTCATTTTTGTTCTATCTTTGTAGGGAAGGTGATAAAATACAAAGAAATAACAGAAACTGACTCAGAAATTAAGTCGTGCATCGATTTGCATTATAATATTTTATTTCGTTGGAATTCATGGAAATCGAATGCTTTCTATTTGGTCTCTCATTGATGCATTATGAAAATTAAGGTATATCATAGAAATACAGTCAATATATTGTTTAATAATAAATTCAAATAGCAAGCATTCATGCTTCCCTTCAATAGAATGCGACATTTAAAATCGCGTAGATATGTGTGATAATCAAGGGAATTAAATTTTAATCTTTGATATTAATTATTAATGAGGATCTTTCCAGCACACATTAGTTTATATATTACATTAAATTAGTTGCACGAAATAGATTCACAAAACATGCTATGGTACACAGGCCGGTTATTATATAATGTAAGGCAAGCAATAATAATACTGCTAATAAGCGCATAAAACATACTTAATTGTCATAAATATTTGAACGTATTATTCCATAAAATCGTTTAAATTTTCTGCAACCTTAATATGGTGTCAAGTTAAACAATATTTACGCTTCCCTCCAAGCTTTAAAGTACAATCAGTTACCAGAGTCTATTTAAAAATGCATGAGCAAAGAAACTATTGGACTATATAATTGTGAAAACGGTTTTTTCCTTCTCAGAGAAAACAATACGTCACAGTTTAAAATGGAAAATTTTCGCGCTAGTGTTATATAAGTAGTAGTAAGTAAAGTGTCAAACCTTAACTGCAATCGCAATAGAAAGCCAATAAATAAGTGGCATTTAGTTAATTAAGTTTTCGTACACCTAAATGGGAAACAAGATCAGAGACCAAGTAACACTTGTTCCTCACTGTTAAAATTGCCATTCTGAAATTGCGTTAAAATTTCCGGAGACAATTTGTCTAGCCGATTAACCGTAAAGTTTATGGTTAGGAACATTTTTTTATTTTTACGGTTTTGAAGCCATTTACAACTGGCACAGGGTACAGTTAAAAATCCATGAATACAAAACTATACGATTCTGTAACCATTTAAAACTAGCATAGTTTTTAAGCGATAAAAATGAAACTTAAACTGACAATGGAGATTTGTGGGTGCTTCACCATTTATGCATGAACTAAAATTTTGTATTATAATAATCTAGGGTAACCGATTGAAGAGTGAGGGATGCTGGAAACTCTTCAAGTATTGAAGGAATTTAATTGCAGTATTAACGCTGAGATTAGATCCCCTGTTCAGCCGGTAATGAAATTGATTGATTGGCCCCTCTCAGCTACAATATGTACCCAGCTGCGTAAATCAAAATGGCTTCATAAGGTGAATCTAGCTGACACGGATAAAATTCTTGCTGTTTGACAGCACTAGGACAAAGCAATCAGCAAACGTATTTCCTTAAACTTAACAGTTTGGATATCTTTTTTATGGTTATTTGACTGCTTTTATTAAATATGGTAAAATAGTAATAAAATTGCTACTTAACCATTTTACCAAATAATTTCTAATTGTACAACACATCTAAAACTTTGATGAAGACTTAAAACAGTGTATTGTCTGACAAGGTAGTCCTGATCGGATTCAGAATCAGAGAAACAGTTGGAAAATCAAGCTCCCGAATATATCCACATTTCAGAAAACCCTTTCTCATGATTAGGTCAACGTTTCCACGAGGCAGTTTCAATTAAAATGAAATCAAACTGAAACTGAATCTGTACAGAAAAGCAAACACAGGGTTTCAGAAACACATGTCAATATTCATAAAAGAAAAAGTTTTTTTCAAATATGTGGGTGACATGAAACCATCACACATTATCCTCTATCAGACCTTCAAACTTTCGCTTCTAAAATGGCTGATTCTCTGATCAGTTAAGGTCAAATGAAGGGACCCTGGCTGTTTCGTTTACTGACACAGCCCTTCAATGCAAAAGATAACGATCATATAGTAAGAAAGGTTCGGTGGTCTGTAAAGGTTTTATGTTAGATGTCCACATGACCCCCATGCTATATGATTCAGCTGTTATGTGTTCTTTGCTTTCTACCACCTACCTATCTATTCCCTTTGCGTGGTTTTAGTTTCCTTTTTATGTACAATGGCGTGGAGCTACAGATATTCCTGATTACATTGGTCAAGTTCGACAAAGAATATTTGAGACCACATCGGCAGATAAGTCACTGCTTCAAGTTCCTCTTTGCTTTCTTTACGTGAGACGGGATAAGTATTACCTCACGCCTTGTCTTCGTTTTCAACTCCGATACCTTATAGTTGCAGTATTAAAAGACGATGACACCAACGCATTGTAGTTAGAAGTGGGCGCTATCCTTACTAAAACAGATTTTTATTATATTTTTTCCCAATGCCCACCTGAGGAATGACCTTACATGAATGTAGGCATCAGAAGGGCAGATTTGTTGGTCACTCTTTCAGGGGCACTATATTAGGTGCGCCAACGTTGCTCCCACAGTAAGAACAGATAGTATAGAGAATGAAAGAACATCCAAGTCTTTTTGGGATTCGAACCCAAAACCTTTCTGATGCAAGGCCAGTTCCCTGTCGGCTACACAGTTCAGTCGGCGATTATTATAATATTTCCATGACAATTTTCCGCAATACTGGTGTCTTGGTTTTTGCTAAAAATTAACGCTTCAACAAAATGAAAATTCAGACAAAAAAAAATAGAATGCTTGTAAATAAAACCGAAATATGTGGATGGATGCCTTAATTCCCGCGTGCTTTTGGCTTCATTAAGCAAGATTATATTTTTACCAGAAATCTCAGAACAATACTTCTACTCTTTTTATTATCCGTTTTCTATTTTAGGTGGTAAACACTCTCAAGGTATGCTACTAATATAGAAAGTTGCATTTCCATTTCCCAAGAATTTTCCCTCTCCTTACAAGAAGATTTATTCTAAAATTCCTTATATATTCCAGTATTTCGCATGATAAAATGAAATGTGTGATTATTCACACTAGAGAAATATATGTAAGAAATAAATGCTAACATAAAATACAAAACTAGATGAGTAAAATGAACGCACTTTTCCTACCGATTTTCTTTATTCGTATTTCTTTTGCCTGTTTATCTTTTTTCATATTAAACATTATTTTCTGCAGCCACATAAAAAAAACATATAGGTTGAAATTGGTAGGTATATTTTTTAATGTATGTTTCTTGGGACGTGATGGCTCAGGGGATAAAGTATTCGCCCCCCAATGATGTGAACAGGCTTCAAATTCCAACGACGGCTGGTCGATACAAATTCCCCATCAGGCTTGCAACGATCACAGTGCTGATGCAAAATATTCTAACTGGTATACGGATCATGGATTGGAGTCCCCTTGACAGGCTAACAGTGGCAGGTTTTCGTGATTTTCATCTCAACGTTACGCAAGTACGGATTAGTTTCATCAAAAAGTCCGCCACGAAAGCAAATTTCTCTCAATACTTGATTCAGGAGCTCCCTTGTCTTTTGACCTGGGTTCAAAATTACAAGGCTACGGAGTTGAACATTAATAGTCGTATTACCCAAAAATTGGGTCAGCTGTTCAACGACGATTATAAAATGTATGTTTCGCAGTATTTGCTACATTTAAATATTTTTTAAATAGATTTTTAAAATTAAAAGAAGAGAGACATTGCATTAACATCGTGATTAGTTCACTGCTTATCTTGTTTTCGTTTATTGGAAACTATGAACGGTTAAAAACATTTTACGAAAAAATAAAAATTACGCTTAGTTGTACTCTTTTCAAAACAAAATATATTGTTTAGAATTTGAAAGGACAAATTAAAATTAAAAATTAATCGAGCGCAAACACTCAAATATATGACGAAATTGTTTCCTCAACTCGCAATCTCATTGGAGTGCAATGCAGGAGATTGTAAACTAGAATGTCGAAAATGGAATGAATAAAAGTCGTTCAAAGCTAAAAAGGCCGACCGACTTGTTTGGTGGTCAGGAAGCAACTGCCTTTTTTTATACCCAATTTCAATAATTAGGTAAGCATTTGAAAAAAAAGAGAATAGTGAAATATTTTTTTCATCTTTGGCTTTCAACTTTGTTTCCACGAAGAAGTAACAACTACTATGATGAAACTATATTTCGTCACTATGATGCAATGTTCTTTTGAAGGAAATGGTTTGACAAAAAAAAATCAGTTTACGGAAATTTTAGCGTCCATTTTTAACGGTGCAGATGTTTATCTACTTTCAAACTAACACACTATAAAATGAATTCTCTGAAAAATATTGACACCTAATGTGCTTAATTCATACCAGAATTCGCAATCCTTCCTACTCGAAGTCAGTAACCTTCCTAGAAAGAACATGGAAAACTGTTTTAAATTAAGTAAATTTTTTCATTAAAAGTCAGTAATCTTCCTAGAATTATTGTATAACTTTCATTATCACACGTTCGCGAATTAATGTATAAAGAATTTGGAAACCCATAGACTAGTAGCATTAATGTGGTCTGGATTCACAAAGGAAGTTATATGACAGAGGAACTCTTCTTCTACATAAGTAATGAAGGAAATGTATGAGATCCGCGTAGGAAGTCAAAACCCAATCCGCCGGTTGAAAATGACAGTTTTGCCCTCTGGGCTAGTGTATATAGTATAACTGGGTATATACTATATACCCAGTTTCAAAGAGCTAAATAGCTTAATAAGCTTTACTATGGAAATAAAATTAATTAAAAGCGAAATTTCCTTGATATTAATGGTGCAATAATGGTTTAGCTATAAATGTATAAAAGTGTAATACAAAATCCAAGCTATTAAAATATACACCACAATCGTATGGCCGATGCTAATCGCACCATAGATGCTATTAGCCCTTACAAGCTATTTGTACCATACATGCTCTATAAATCAGATTTATCATTTGAAAAGCTTAACTTATGGTAGGTGCTGCTGTATTTAAAAATATAACTTTTAATGTGGTATACAGACATAGTAGTGGTTGTAGTAAATGTGTTTAGAGGGCGGGCAGTGTCACTTAACCTTAAAACACGAATGTAGGGTATACGGGAAGAGCATAAACATGGAAATAGTTAACCTTAAAAAACACCAGCTTGGTGTTTGTTTATTCTTAATATAACTTTTGATTCCATTAAAAAAATAATATTTTACATTTTTGACCTTAGTTTAACTACATTATTATTGGTGGCCATTTAATCAAATTTCAAAAAAAAAAATTTCACCTGTCATATTAGTCATCTCCAAACTGCGCATGCGCTAACAAAAAATTATTTTAGAGGGCACTGAGGATTCTTCACATACTTTAAGAAATAAAAAAATTAACATAAACATTAAGCTCTGTGCAGGATGATATTACATGTTACGCAATTCAATAGTTTCAACAATTCCCGAATTAAACAAAATACGAATTTAAAATAAAAAGGAATATTACATAAAAAAAAGCATTTTAAATATTACGTTTTTCAATTAGGCCTTACATTTTTCAAGTCGGCATTTTAAATATTACGTTTTTCCGGTAGCAAGGTTTTTGAAAAAAACAAACAAATTGTAAATGTGGAGAAAAAGGAAAATGCGGAGAGCATATCTTTTGAAACTAACTTTCATGACCGAAAAAAGCTAAAAATTTATTCCTTTTATTTTCAAAATTCCTTCTTATTTTTATAGATGTGCTTTTTTATATAGATATGTAGAAGCATAAAAACATGGTTTTTATTTATTTATCAAGTTTTTGTGTTTTTGTTTGAATTTGATATTAATTGCATACTTTGTATCTAATTAAGCATGTGAAAAACGAAAATTTCTTTTGTAAAAACTAATTAAATAGCAAACGTAAGCTTTATTTTTACTTCATTCTGTAACTGTCTTGTAAAATAGAAAAGAAATATTGAACCTCTAAAGCAGCAGCATTTACATTGCTTTTTCAAAACAGTCTGAAAGAATTATGTTTAAGAAAAAGCTTCGAATTCTGAAAGGAAGGAATAAATTTGGTTTGATAATGAAAGCGCTTTCCTTTTGATGACTTGTTAAATTCATCAGATAATGGATCTAATACAATTCTTTATATTGCTGCTTTTCTAGAAGTTTCTGAGAAAAGATTCTAGAACATACTGTGCAGACACCTTCCCAAAGAAATTAGTATTTATTCGGCTTTCTAAAAAAGGTCTCAAGAGTTGAAGATCTCAAATAACTTGTTATTTCCTTGGCTTTATTTTTTTCAGTTGCAGATTTTCTTTTCTCCAGAATAATTATCTGATGTTTGAGAATATATTTTGAAAGCGCGGCTTGCTGAATCAGTGCTTTTATTACTTTTCCAAGAAATCTCATGCTGTGCAAAAGCCTTTAATAAAAAATAAAAAAAAATATTCTATTGTGGAACGCGAATTAAAAATTCAGAAAACAAGGAGAAGTTAATGAAATGAAATATATAACTTTAGTTTACTTACAGAAAAAAATAGATCACCATGAATAACTTTTGATCTGATTAATCTTTTGGGTCTTCACGTTCTAGAACTCAAATTTAATGGTTCATAGGTATGACCACAAATATGCTAAATGATATATTTTTTTCAAGTTACGAAATAACTTAAATACGTTACGAAGTAACTTACGATATTTTAAGTTACGAAATTAGACAGGAAAATGGGCTTTCTCGGAATAAACATACTTATACATAACTTATAAAACGATACATAATTTATACGATACATAACTTATAAAAATATTTATGATCTTTTTTATGATTTTATTTAATAATAGTCGAAAATTTTTAAATTGCTATGTATGCAATTATTGCATCATTTTAAAAATAGCAAAATTTTATGGCAAAATGCAAAATTTGAGTGAAATCAATTGAATAATTCTCGAGAGAACGAGTTATTAAAATTTGATTTCCCAAGATTTATTTGACCAATTTTGTATTTTGCGACAAAAATTACAATTTTTAAAATGATGAAAAAAATTGTATACCTTACAATTCAAAAGTCTTTTGACTATTATTAAATAAAATAATAAAAAATGTAATATATATAATAAGTTCAATTTACAATAACTTATCCTTAGATAAACAGATTTTATAATTGGATGCAAAAAATTTCTACTCTCTTAAACAGTTCTCAAAATAAGATGAAATACGCACAAAAAAAAAATTAATATTAAGTGGTCCAAACTTTGACTGTTCTTCGGACTAAACTATTGGGTCCATGTTTCCCAGATTGCGTCTATCCCTTATAAGGAATCCAACTTTTTCAACAAAACAATTTACTCTTAATCTGAGAAAGTGCGTTTTTATGTCAGATTTCGTAATTTAAAATATCGGCAGCATAAATTAATTGATCGTCAGCCTTGGTGTATGGTAGGTCACTCCCTCAAGTCATTACGAATGAGTCTTAAAACGTGAAAATCCAATCATTAGATCAAAAGTTATTCCGGGTGGTCCATTTATTTTTAGCGCATTATAAATCCAAAATTCTATTTCATATCAACCTTTAGATGTTATTAAATCAGATAAATAATTGGTTTAATTTCATTAAAAATTCGACTTAGACTAATTAATTTCTTAAATTTATTTTTTTATTATTATTCCCTTATTATTGCCTATTATGGCATCACAGTATAAGATAAAGTTGAATGACAAGGAATTTAATTAATATGCAATACAGTAAATAAGTGAAGAGATATTTTATAAAAGTATTTAATAAAAAATAATAACAGCGAAATATATGTTCTTGCGAAGCGTTCTATTTACATCTCTGAATGTTGCCACATTTTTATATGAAAGTCAAACTATTCTCTGTTGTAATAAAATTAGATTTATGCGAACCTTACATTCGGCCCCGCTCAATGCTAAATGTAGATATTTACATTGAAGCGTAAACATTAAGGTTCTAGGACAGATTTTGTCTAATAAGTCTTTCAGGCGAGCGTCGATTGCGTCGCAGATCGTAGCGGCTCTTTATGATGTTCGGGTAATTTTCAGAATCCTGGATGTTTTCTACTGGATGTAATTCGGAAACTGATTCTTCCTCTTCTTCCGAGCTCCCTTCTTCCTGGGTGACTGGCGTATCTCGCATGTGGTATAGACGAAGATGTTGTACGTGAACAACTTTCAAAAGATTCTTTCTTTGATCCATAGACTTGATCTCGTAAGCGATATTAAGTCATTTTTATTTCCATTGGGCGAAAGATTTCTTAAACGCAAGTCTGATTTTAACTGGGCGACAGTTAAATAAGTCAGTCGTTTCACATTCAAGGCATTCAAAACAGAATTCACGTCTGTTGACATGTTGGCGAGAAAAGTGCAGCGAATCTGTTTTGGCGACGTATGTTTAGCGAAAAGAAATCAGTATGCAATGGAATCCAATTTTCAAATTTTTTTCCGGTTAAATGTTATTTTTTGTCAAAATAGGTTTACCGTGGCGAGTTTCAGCCAATGATGAATACTTTTTTGCTTCGTTGGCAGTCAAAATTTCATGGAAAGAATTTAAAATGTAGCGATAGAAGAAGTTCAATGTAGAAGTAGACGATGTTCAAAGAATAAGTTGTAAAAAGTTTCTTTTTTAAAAAAGACGGCTGCGCCATATAAGATAAAGTTGAATGTCAAGGAATTTAATTAATATTCAATACAGTAAATAAGCGAAGAGATGTTTTATAAAAGTATTTAATGAAAAATAATAACAGCGAAATATATGTTTTTGCGAAGCGTCCTATTTACATCTCTGAATGTTGCCACCTTTTTATATGAAAGTCAAACTATTCTCTGCTGTAATAAAATTAGACTTATGCGAATCGTACAACAGTAATTCTCCGCGGTTGTAGCGTACCACAGAGTTTATGTACGATCAGAAATCTTTACTGCTAACAAAGCTATGAAGAATAAAAGATAAGTAGACTACCTTCAACAAACAACATGGATTCTGTTCCTTAACCATTAGTAACTTGTATACACTTGAAAACTCGGTTACAGATAGTTCGAAACATTTTATTTCTATAACCAAATAAACTTTTCATCGTAAAAGAAACTTTTTTGAGAAGCTGAAAGTATCATTCAAGGAAAATGTTGACTTACAAAACCATCTTTTCATTATTTGAAAGGGGGGAAAAAGATATCGATTTTCACTTTCACAAAAGAACCTTTTTTGAAAATCATAAAGAAAAATAACTGAAATAAATAAAAAGAATACAATATGTTCAAAAAAAGATCATAAATCATTCAATGACTACAAGATTCTGAAGCATAGGTTATCTAAACTAGGTAAATGTTTTATGTTGATGTTATTAATTAAATTTGATGCATTCTTATAACATTGCGTAAACGATCTGAATTTCGAATTTTTCAATCTCTTAAGTGAAAAGTCGTGATGGTTCAAGCGATAAAGCTCTCGTCTTCCAATGAGGTGAGTCCAGTTTGAATCTCATCGATGGTTGGTGGATACGAATTCCGCACCCAGCTCATACCGACCTCAGTGCTGACGTAAAATATCCTCATTGGTAAATGAATCATGAGTTGGAGTCCCTTTTCCGTCAAGCTGGCCAGGGGAGATTTTGGTGGTTTTCCCCCCTGTGTACCGCAAAGGCGGGTAAGTTCTATCAAACAGTCCTCCGTGAAAGCGAATTTCTCCCAATTCTTGATCCAGGAGTTCCGTTGTATTCTGGATTTGGTTAAAAATTGCAAGGTTAAGGAGTTTAACATTGGTAGCCGTAAACTCAAAATTGGGTCATCTCTTCAACGACGGTTATGAAATAAAATAAAATCTCTGTAGTGGAAAAATGCGGAATGAAGGCAACCATACTCCACGTTGGCCACCAATAAATGTGTCGAAAAAACGTGTGTTCATATCTAGTTAATTGTAGTATTTTGATTCATAGTTATTGGTTCTTTATCAGGATTCCAAGTAGTTCTTGTTAAAATTGTAAACCTGAAATGAAATGCTAGGATTAAATAACATGCACAAAAATTAAATAACATACACTAACAAATAGATTGTAATATCTCATTATAGGCCGAGTAATGAGATGGCTGGAATAGTGGCTAAGCAATGGATTCCTATCTGACATCACGAATAGAACAATAACTTAAAAAGTAAGGAAAAAAATGAATAAAATCACATGTAACTAAATCATCAATAACAAATTAAAAGTGAATCCACAGTATTTAAAAAAGTAACCTATAAAAAGTAAAAGTACTGAAAAAAACACGAAGGCAGAAGTCAAAATATTTACTGATTGAATCCAGGAAAAAAAATTCTTGTAAAACATTTTAATTTGTTCCTCAAAACAATGGCATTTTAAAAGGAGTATATATTCAATTTTTAACTCATAAGTATGGAGCATTGTCAAAATCATGCACTTTTGATGCCCCATGACAGAAAAGTTTTGATGATTGAACTTAAATTTGAATAGCATTTTTAAATATTTAAATGGATTTACTATTTGTTTTAATAGATGTAAATATACAACATGAATGCAAATATATATTTAATTTTTATAAGTACTATTAGAAATACGTATAGTTCCCAAAATAAAAAAGTGAACAACATGGTAAGTTTTGATCTAAGGATCATATTTTCCAAAACTAGGACTCAGTTCTTCTAGAGTATAATTTTAAGTATGCAAATTAATTTGTGAGGAATATTCGGCCAATTTCTAACAAATATTGTATTTCGCTATTTTAAATTATGTATAAAATAAATTGTAGCGACACTTTGCATCCTTAGCGATTCAAAAAATATTTTCCAACATTAGAAGATTAAATAATAAAAAATAGAAAATTGTTAAAAAATTTAATTTTTTACATGAAATCATCCTTGTGCTAACTTTTTATAACTATATTTAAATATTTTTCGATTTGCTTAAAAAGTTCCCAAAATATGACAAAAGACTCAAAATTGATATTTTGAGGTTATTAAGCTTTCGAGATTGCGGTTTCTCTCCTTGCTTTAGTGGTTAAGACTCCACATCCGTCAGAAATTGAATGTTTATTCCGAGAATGTACATTTTTGTATCCTATTTTGTTATTTAAAATGCTTACTGCCCAATTTAATTTCCATACTTAAAGTAAGGTGCTTGAAATTTTAAGATTGAGTCCTATTGCATGAAAATCCGAAAAAATCCATGAAAATCCGATCAAAAGTTATTAGATGCTTGCCTTTAAGTTTTTCGCTTCGTACATGACTTAAAAACACTAGCAAAACCATAAAAACACTAGCAAAAAAACAATACCAACTCTACTATAATGAAAGATACACTTTTAGTTTTTTACATTTTCTTTTTCAAATTTCTCAAGCAATACCTGAATAAATTTATAACTTTATAAGTAGTTTGGTCTTATGATTTCTGAAATTAATTAATAAATTAATAAATTTTAAAGCATTTCAGAGGTATGAAGGACCAGCAATGAATTAAAAAGGATTGAAGGACCAGCAAATGAATCGAAATGTATTTTAAAACCCCATGTCAGAAAATATAGCAATAAGTTTTTCATTCGTATAGATTACTTTAATTATTATAAGCAATAGATGCATATAAATTTTTAAGCCTGCTGTACCTGTTGATTTTTATTATGGAATATTTTTGCAATTATATTAAAATCCGTAAAGCAAATAAATTAATTTCTTTCTCTTTTATAAAAATGTCCATACCTCCATGACTACTTAAGCTAAATTAACAAAATTTTATGCAGTTATCGAGACAAGTACACTGATATGTTTTGGAGTATAGGATGTTCATAAATATTATTTTTTATTTTTAATTTATTTCCAGTCCCTTTCACCACTGAAAGCTTTAAACATTCATGATAGATATGAGAAATCGCATGACCTAAGCATCTCTAATATTATAAAATAAATCTCTTAGTATTTCTTGAGTAATTAGAATTCATCGTAAACTGAAAATGGCAGTTCTATTAGTGTATATCAAAAGAAAAAATGAGTGACATTATCGTGGAGACATAAATAAAAATATTTTTTCGCTTATAGACTCATCTAAAAAAGGCTTTTTGATTTTTTAAACTTAAAACAGATTTTCTATTTTAAGAATAATTTAAGCTACTCAGAAAATGATCAGTAATTGAAGCAATTTATTGAGAATAAACTTTTTATTTTCCTTATTTTTTAATATTCATCAGAAGTAATTTAAGTATGGTGGAAAGTAATTATAGAAATTTTTAAAACTAAAGTCTTTTTTATAAACCAAAATATGTAATTCGATATTGAAAGTTAGAATTACTAGTTTCATTTTAATTCCCGGAAGTGTTGTTCAGTTTTATTTATTCGGGGAATAGCTTAAAGTTTTAAGACACACAATGGAAAAACAACTTGATATGTTTAAAGAAAAAAAAATAATGAAAAAACACACTTGTTTTACTGTTTGAAAATACTTTTTAAACATTTTACAGCTATAAAGTTAATAGTTTATAAAATAATTTGACAGTTAAACGAATGGAACTTTTTACTTGTTTTGAAATTTACTATAAAAATTTTCCTTTTGCTTAGATAATATTTTATTATTATTTGATTTTAAAAATATAATTCTTCTATTAAGAAAATTTTGGCTGTTGCAGACGTTAATTAATGAAATTTAAAACATCTCATTTATTGAAATATTTTTTAATAAAATTTTTTTCCTTAAAATTATTATTTCAAATTTATTTTTAGAATCATGTTTTTACAATTATGAGAAATAATAATGTCATTATTTGTCATACAAGAGAAAAGATATAGCAACATGGGAAGTGTATTTTTTAGTTTTATAATTAGTTTTCATCAAATATATTTCAAAAACTTATTTATTTTTTCTAAATTATAAATAGTTTGATTTTTAAACTGAGGACTGAAATACTCAGATTAAATGCATTTCTTTAGCAGAACATAATTTTTCAAAAGTTCATTTTCAGATTTTTGAAAAAAATAATTTTGCAAAAAAAGTACTTTTGTTATTTTTTATGTTTTAGCAATATAATTATAAATATTTAATACTGAGTAATAAAGTAAATAAGCTTTAAAGCTATTATTTAGCATATTATGCAACATTTAAGACTATTTAACAATAATTTTTTCCCATATGGCAGAAAACATTGAATTAAATTAGATAAGCAACCGATGGAAAATTCATAATTATTTTTTTTCAAACAAAAATTTGTGAACATGCCTTTTTAAACTGAGTTCGTTATAGCAAAAGAATGTACGTGGTTAAGCTTTTTCAACGACGCTCCTACTGCATACATCACATTCACGATTAGATTTTAAACAACGTTCATTTTACGGGCAGAAAGTTTATAACCAATTTTTTTTAATGTTATTCGTACGACTGATAAAAATTTCATGATTCTGCCTCTAAAATGGTGCTTATTCTACAGACCAAGTTGTACAGTCTTGAATTTTCATTCTACTAACAAAAGGTTTATTAACAATTTTTTGAAATGTCATTTGTTCTACCGATAGAAAGTTCGTGATTATGCTTTTAAAACGATGTTTTTTCTACTATCAAAAGTTCTTTAATATTCGTCTTAAGCATTTGTCCTACTGACAGAAAATCCGCGATTTGGCTTTTTATATGAAGTACTTTGAATAAAAAAATTCACAAAGTATGGTTTTAAAATAATGTTCATTATATGCACAAAAGTTCGTGATTATACTTTTTAAACAACGTCGATTCTACCGACAGAAATTTAGCAAATATTCCTCTTAAGCGTCATTCGTTCTACCGAGAGAAAGTTCGTGATTATGCTTTTAAAATCATGTCTCTTTTTATGGACAAATGTTTCTGAATATGCATCCTAAACAACATTCGTCCGATTGACAGAAAATCCGTGATTCGGCTTTTCATATGATATTCTATGGACAAACGTTTACAAGGAGAAACAACAATCGCTCTACTTAAAGAAATGGTTATGCTTTAAAGTACGCTTATAAAATAATTCCTGGTTATGGTTTTAAATAATTCCTGATTATGCTTTTATAAGAATGTTCATTACACGTACAAAAGTTCGCAATTATACTTTTTAAGCAACGTTTATTCCGGCAGAAAGCTCAATAGTATTCTTTTTAAACGGCATTCGTCAGTAGACAGAATTTTAGATTATGTTTATAAAATGAATTTTATTTTTCGAATGAAAGTTAGTTCACATTTAAACGTCATGTGTTATACAGACAAAAGATTTGTAATTATGCTTTTAGAATAGCGCTCATCCTGCAGTCAAAATGCAGTAGCGTGCATTTTTGAGCAACTTTCATTTCATAAAAGTATAAGTGTAAAAGTAATAATAGGGTAAAATACTTAATAAAATATTCTGTTTTAATATTTTTAAAACTGTTTCACAAATGCTGTTATTTATTATTTATGTTATTTGGGAAAATACTTCTTTAGTAAAAATTGTCAAGAAAGTAAGTTTCGAAAAGCTTATCTTTTGCTGAAACTTTAACGGAAATTATCTTTTTTGAAATAAATTTCCGAAAAATCCAAAAGTTGCGGGTCTTTAGAGTTAATAATTTGAAGCTCTATTTGCAAAGTATTTTAGAAGAAAGACAAAAAGTTCGCTAACTACTCTAAAAAAAAAAAAAAAACAATTTTGCCTTTTGTATACAGTTTTTAAATTTAGAAGAATTTTCAAGTAAATTAGGGACGATAAAATCGATTTTAATTTATTTTTAATTAATTTTGTAGAATTATTTAATTTTGTCAGTCTTAAATCATAAATATACACAAATATTCACAGTCAAATATATTAAACTTACGGGAAAAAAAACACGAAAATCTCTCACGTTTTGTCGGACAGCAAGAGGATTCTGAACCGTCATCCACCTACCACTAAGGGTTTTACGTCATCACTGCGGTGGGTGTGAGCCAGGAGCAGAATTCCCACCAACCAGCCACCACTAGGATGCGAACCTGGATCGTCTCATTGGGAGGTAAACACTTAATCTAGAGTCACCACGGCTGTTGATAAAATGTTTTATTTTATAACCGTCGTTGAACATCAGACCCAGTTTTTGGGTTTACTCCCACTAATGTTCAACTCCGTAGCCTTGTAATTTCGAATTCAATCCAGAAGACAAGGGAACTCCTGGATGAAGTATTAGGAGAAATTTGCCTTCTTGGAGGACCTTTTTGATGAAACTCGCACGCATTTGCGTTGCATGGAGAGGAAGACCACGAGATCTTCCCACGGTTAGCCTGACGACAAAGGGACTCTTACCCATGATCCGTCGACCACAGAGGATATTTTACGTCAACACTGTGATCGATGCAAGCCAGATTTCAAACTGACCAGAGATCGTTGGGATACGAACCCGGCGCACCTCATTTGATGTTGATAAAATGTGATAAAAAGTGATTCTTAACGTAAAGCAGATGCAAAGAAAGCAATCATGTGCCTCTATTGACATTAATCTGGATTAATTTTGGCACCAATTTTTTGTACAAGTTAAAGAGTAATGTGGGGACTATGTTTTACTCTATCATTTACGTTAAAGGTTTCCAGAGTTGTTTACAATGAGGTCATTAGTGGAGCTCTAGTGAGACGTCAGCTTTCAAACTGTTTTAATTAATATTTTTCTCTTTAAGAATTCAAAAAGAGGACTTCGACAGAAATTTAATTTAAATTTTTTGCCAAAGATATAAATAAAAAACAATTTAAGCTCGAAGGAAATTTATAAATTGCATCCATACTTTCCCCAACATGCATTATTAATGTACTCTATAAAATATCAAATAATGTAGTTATTTGAGTAAATGGCAAAGATTATGAAACCATAATAAAATTATATAAACACAATGTAATTAAAATGAAATGTAATTCAAATAAAATAGTTAGATGATTTCAAATTTTGTTATAATATTTTATTTAGGGTAAAGGGAATGAAATAAGAATTGAATTCGCGTTTCTTTACCTAAGTACGAACGCACTTTATTCTTATCTTGCTTGAGAAAGATTTAGAGATAATTAAATGCCTGGAGCTAGAACAATTTATATCAGTGTGGTAACGAGTTGAACTAAATTGTTACTCTCACATTTCACCATGAAAATTTTCAGTTCTGTTTATCATGTAATAAGCATTGCTTGAAAACTAATATATAGTTTAAATTATTAAGAAAGTAGGAGGATTTACCTCCTGTTCGTTACGTTCACCAACTCCCGTAGTTGCTTTTTATTAATCAGTGTTTTTTTTTCACTGATATAAAGCAGAAAATAATGACCATTTTCTTTAACAAAAAATACAATAATTTTAATCTTGAGTAAGAACATTTTGTCAATACATTAATCGTAACAGAATGAATGATTTCCTGACTGATATACAATCAATAGTACTTGAAAACTTTTTTTCTAAGGATTACAAACTGTGTGGGCTCAATGAGAAGAAATAAATCAGAAGTAATTTTGCTCATTAAAAGCAATTCAAATAGGGAACTGTATAGTGCGCAAAATAAAAAAAACTGACCTCATTGAATAACTTTTTATTTAATGATTGTTGAAATTTGAGCGAAATCGCCTTATAATAATTACATTAAAATGTTTAGATTAGTTTATAACAATTGTATTAATCTATTTAAGAATCAAACATGACTTTATGAAAATACATTAATATCGTTCTCTAACTGAATTGTTAATCCCTATTTCACGATCAATATTTTTTCCAAATTGGGTACACAGCGATATTCTAAGCAGTTATGGATCATTAACCAAAGTATGAACCCAAATTGGTAATATCATAGTCAAGAACTTTTCAACTCAAACCAGCTTTCTGTTCTTCTTTTTTTACCCATTTTAGCTCTTTTTGTGTGCACTGGGAGTATGGTATCCGAATCCAAATACACAAGAGTCAGCAAAGTAATTTTTACGATAAAATATGAAGTGATAATCATTAATTTAGAATGCACCTTTACACTAATTCTTAACCTAAAATTAATTCGTAAATTAAACATAGAATATAAAAACAAATTTGAAACAGGCTTACAAGAGCAAAAGCAGACAGAAATTATACATTGAAAATCATTTAGCTCAATTAACATGAGTGAGTGCTTTGGTGTAAACTTATTCCATTATAAATGCCATTATAGTTACACCCTTTAAATTTTATATGAAAGCTAGAGTGCGACAAAAAGTGAGTGAAAGCTAGAGTGCGACAGTGCGACAAAAAAAAACGGACCGTCACCCTAAATGACTTTTAATCTAATGATCGGATATTCAAGTTATTGGAGTCAATTTCAATGGTTAAAAAGGGTAAAGGGGATATGGTAAAACCAAAAGGCACGGTAATTTTTACATAATTGGTAAATTTAACAATGAAATATTGTTTAATAATGTGTGTTAAATTTGGTAATTTTCAATTAATATATTTTTCCATTCATTTCCCTTCATATTCTGGTTTTCAAAATTATAGTTCTCATTACCACATAATTAGTAAATAATAGAAAACTGAAGAATAAATTTAATCGAATAAATGGTTTTTACGACATGCTTAAAGGCATCATGATAAAATTTTTAAATTTTATCATATTTACTAAATTTTATCCTTACTTAATTTTATCACAAATAATGAAACCAAATTTTATTGTTAATTTTTCCATATACTTCAGGAAAGTGCTCCGGTAAAAATTTTCTATCTATTCCATGTTCCCAAAGATCCAGAAACACGGTAAATTTTACCATATTCCTTCATTTTCTTCTTCTGTGGGCTGTTAAACTCCAGTCTTTTTTAGTGCTACTGTAATATTAAATATGCGTATTTTTTTAAAGACAATTCCATTTGCTGTTGAGAATTATTGTTATAAGAAGCTGTTACTGAATATCAATAGCAAAAAATGGAAGATTTTTGTAATATCTGCCTACAATGACTTTTTTTACATGATCGACAATAAGCATTGATCAATTATTTTTTTAATATTGAGTTGATAATAATGATGTTGATAATATTGATAATAATCATTATATTAACTGACTCTTAAAACTTGTAGTAGGACAATTTGTGTTTAGTAAACGTCAATAATACAATGAAAATAATATCTCACTGACGCTTTAATTAGTTTAACTCCATTGTTGACTCTTTGAATTTTAACAAAGTCAGTTTATACCGCATTCTCAACTTACTCTCCCTGCAGTAGAATCTTCAAAGTTCAAAATTATAAAATGAAGTTATTTCAGCAAACATAATAAACTTTTCCTGTACTTCCATTAATTCAATAAAACCTAATGGTTATTCAGCTAAACACACAATGAATATAATTGCAGTATTTAGATTACCACACTTTAGATAGATACTTACAAATTCAATATCAACTTATCACATCAGCATTTTCTTCTTTTTTTTCTTATTAATAGGAGTTTCCTATTCATATTTGCTCCGATCCCCATCCTTCGTGATTGTTTCTTGACAATAATCAGATTGCTGCTGTATCAAAATGAAAAATTATTAAATAAAAGCAACTCAAAAATTTCTTATTGAGTTAAATCATATTTATTCTCACTGACTTAGTTTTAAGTTCGATTAAGATCAAATTAAGAGGCAATAATTGAATTTAATTGAAGTTTAATTACGCCAAGACTTATCACTGGTATTTCACTACATTAAGAGGTTTAATTGAAGTTTGATTACGCCAAGATTCATCTCTGGTGTTTTAAAACACCACTTTTGGTGTTTTCCCCATCTTTGGTGTTAAGATACATAACAATATTTTGGAGCGTAAAGAAAATTACTGTTTACGAAATTGCATTGTAATAATTGCATACTATAAATTAATCAATACTTTACCTTGTTTGCATACTTTAAAAATATTACGAAAAATTGTTGTACGAATCAAGAAAACTCTTATTATACTCAAGCGATGTTTATGATTTATTTATTAAGAGTCAGTATCCTACATGCAAATATTTACTTTACTATCAAATAACGCGAAGAGTATAAATACAAAACCATGTAATCCATGCAATGTTATCATATTACAGATGAAGCAGATTACACGACTAATCCGTATGAACTAGAAAATATTAAGCTTTCCCAAATATTTAACGTCTAAAACTAAGATAACAGTTCTGAGAAAATATTTAGTTTGAGTCTTAGGTTTCTAATACAGCAGAAATGTTGCAACAAATTAAATTTGAAAATTTTAAATAGGCAAGAAATATTTTAAAAATTCATAAGGTTAGATTATATAGATCAAATTATAATTCAAAAAAATTATTGAACCGTTAACTAATACAGTTAAACTTTTAAAATAATTCATTTTTAATACTATTCTATTTGAGCAAAGTTTGAATTGAAATAATACAAAATATATGTTCACTTAAAACTACATACTATTAAAAGTAAACTTAAAGGCATTAAATAAAATAGCACAAAAGCATATATTTTTTCTTTAAGAAAAGAAGTTTTTCTTTCCAAATATTTTCATTCTAAAATAATTAAAAATTTTAATATGATAAATTGTAATTTTTTAAGGATTTTTTTAGATTGTAGTAAATATAAATAGTCATTATAAATAGCCAAATCATCATAATTCCTTACTTTTGTGCAATAAATGTATGGGAAAAAATCATTTGTTTTTGAAGTTGTCACGGAAGAACACCTATAAACTTCAAAAAGTAATTAAAAATTGTTAGGCTTAGTTTTCAATGTCTACAATGATGCTAAATATGTAAAGTATTAGTGGAAACGTTAGTTTAGTGATAGAGTTTTGATAATGCTAGTTTAATAATTAATTTCTGATATTGTTAAATTAATAATCAGTTTTTGATAAGTAAAATTGTTTTAGAAGCATTGAATTTTATGAGCATTTCTACTGAAATGAGCTTTTTCTAAATTGTCAAAAAATAAGTCGTAAATCTAAAAAAAATATAATGGGAAAATACAAGATAGAATATCATTTTCTTGTCAGTTTATAAACTCAGTAGAACTATATTGTTTAGTTTATCTTTCGGACATTCTTCCCTCTTCTGTGGCAATTTTCTTCCTTCTTTATAATCGACAGAGTAAAATCTGAGCTTAATTTCCTTAACTATAAACTTATCAGCTCAAAATTTAAATACATTTTATTTTATTCTACTCATCGAATTGTGATCTTTTTAAAATTCAAAGTTGTAAGTATTTTGAAAACCTAAAATTGACAATTTAGTAACTAGATTGAACAAAATACGTTTCAAAGAATATAATTAAGTAAAACACTCATTAATTAATTACTTAATTAGAAAGGAAATGGAATGGTTAACATGGAGAAAGTACTAGTAAAAATTTCTTGGAAAAAAAATCTAGCAAAAATACCGTACTGTATTGTAATGACATTTCTGGTAAAATATACAATTCTGGTGATAAAACCAAAATATTCGGTATTTAAACCATTCATGTGGTAAAGGTTTCTACTTATACTATTAACGGTTAATGGTAATTTCCAAACTTAAAAATAGTTATTCTTAGTATCATGCATTTAGTGAAAATTCAAAACTGAAAAGTAAATTTAACAGAATAAATTGTTTTTATGACATGCTCTGAGCTACCATGATAAAATTATCAAATTTTACCATGTTTACTATAGTTAATCACATATTATAAAGCAATGTATCTTTGTTCATTTTACTAAAATAAGTATCAAAGCTATTTGGTAAAAATTACCAAGCTCTTTGATGTTCCCATAGAGCCAGAAAGAAGATAAATTTTACCATAATATGAAAGTTTTAACCATATCTTTTTTCTCAGGGTGAAATCTTTTTCCTGTCTGAAAGAGCTTCTTAATAATCTATGTCAAATAGCATCAAAAGTAAGAATTATCCTAATACATTTTTTAAAACTGTATGTCTTAAAAATATTTCAACAAATAATTACAAGCTAATTTTCTTCAAATAATTTATCAAACAAATGTATTACTGCTACAAAGCGCAGTTTAGTGGCAAAATATTTACAACTATTTTGACACTCCTAAATATGAATTGAATTAATGTAAGAGAGAAAAACTACAAAGAAATTATATTAAAAGAACGTTGAATAGTGAAATGCATAATTTAAGCTACTTGTTGATATCGTTTTCTGACATAAAAAAGCTTTCAGAATAATTAGAGTGCTCTGTGAAAATCCCATCTTTTCCTTTATTTCTACTTCCGAGAACACTGATGAAAAAAATATTACTAAAGCAACAAATTATTTAAGCAACTTTTTGGTGACCACTATTATGGAGATGATATGTATTTAATGACTCTTATTTCACACGTTTAATATTGAGTTTGGAAAAAAATTGCAAAAATAAAAACACCAGGTCAATTAAATTTCTTTAAATTTATTATCTGTATGTTTCTTGATCACAGCAACCATAGGATAATCTGTACAATAAATATCTCTTTTCAGTTATCATTACTTACATTGTTATAGTTGATTTTTAGAGTGACAACAAGCTTCTTAGATAATCGTCAATTATCTGTCGAATTACTTAATTGTCTCTTTCCCAAATAAAGAGCAGTTTGATGCACTAAGAAAAAAATACTCTCAAAGCTGCCGAAATATGGTAAAATTTAGCCTGATACAAAAATAACAGTAGTTTTTTCCAAAACACTTCGGCTATAAATTTGGTAAAATTAACAATAAAGTATTGTTTTATAATTTCTGTTAAAATTTGGTAATTTTATCATGATACTTTAGAACATGGCATAAAAACATTGGCATTATTCGGTTACATTTACTTTTCAATTTTGTAGCTTTTTCTAAATGTGTGGTGATAGCTATATAATTTTTAAAATCAGAATTTTCGTTAAGCCGTTACCATATGAACGGAACAATTACCGAAAGCATGGCTTAATTACAGCATATCTTTGTTTTTATTACAAGAATTATGGTCTCTTTCACCAGAATTGTCTTTAACGTACAGTATGGTAATTGTGCCTGAATTTTCATGTTGTTTTATGTTTAAAAGAAAATTGCTATATCAAAGTTATCATTTAAAGTTATTTAATTAAAGTTACATTTAAAGTTAATATTTAGAGTAAATAATTAAAAAAATATTAAAGTTAATATACAAATTTAATAATCACAGATATTTAATTATATTTAATTATTATTATATTTAAAGATTTTTAATGTATTAATACTAATGGTAGCACAGACTTTGTGCCCGATCCTATTGGAATCAATTTTAATAATTTTATTCGGTTATAATTACAATTTTATTCATATTATTTTTTCTTCAACTTTTTGTTTAATTTTCCGTTATTATAAAAATAAGTTAAATTTCAAAGAGGTTAGAGAAACGCCTTTGCCAATGAAAATTAGTGCTATAAATTAAATATTGTTATTATTTTAAATAGGCATTCTGCACTCATTATTTTAACTGCATAATTTACCTAAAAACAGTTGTAATTAAAATTTATTAGAAAAGTAATTTTAACTATTTACGAAATAAATATAACTTATCCTTCGTTTAATAATAGCAAAACTTACGACTAAATATTTTTGTCACAAAATGTTGCATAACAAGTTTGCATGGCATTTTCCTTATAATAATGGAGCACCACTTTTTGTTATAAGCTTTAATTTTAAATAATTATCTAAATGTGAAGCGTAATAATTAATGAGCAAACTAAAAATGGGATGAGAAAAAAATGTTACTGGTAAATGCTGTCAAATAAAGGATAAGTAAATATCTTGCAGATGAATACTGCTATAACTGTTCTACGTTTTTTAATAATGATTACCAAAACTATCGGGATTGTCTTTGCTTACAGAGGTTATATTATCAAATAATTTGCATGAAATGGTAAGCTAAAAATCATCTTTTTTATGATTTAAGGAGAAACTATAAAAACAAAAATATTTATTTAAAATTTATCTTCAAAATCTTCAAAATTATCTTCAAAAGCACATTGATGAAAATTGATGATTTAAATATCTTAAAAAATCATATTTCGTTTTTATTATTCGCAATAAATGCTAATTCCAGTGGCATCCTTTTGAATATACTGTAGGCACCCTTATTTGTGCAAAAAGAAATAGTTTTCATGTGAGTATTTATACGAATAAAATTGTTATGTTACTACACACTTCCATTTTTTGTTACTTTTTTTATATTACCATTCATACTTTTTTTAAAATTTACGTTTAATATTTACAAACATTAAGGAACAATTTTCTATTTCGTTTTTCTGTTGCATGAGATTTTTTAACAGATATTCGATACTTTCATCTCACTGATTTCAAAATTTGAAAATTAGATTCTTTTTCTTCAAGCCACAGTTTATTTCCTAAATGACATTTTCAGTCTATTTTTTGTAGAAATGTTCAAGTTTTAAGGCGTTACATATAACAGAAGGGGGNAGTTTTAAAGCGTTACATACAAGCGTTACAGGATTAAAAAGATCATCAGGATTAAAATTGCGTAGAAACCCTTACCCGGAATACTCATACACCACGAGCAACGCTTTCTTATTATGAACTGTTTTTCGTGCTTTTCTGAACAGGTCATAACAGGATAAGTTCCCCTATTGAGTAGCAATTTTAATCTAACTCACCTAGAAGTTCGTCGCAACAATTATTAGACTCTCTGTTATTATATAGCACTTTAAACTTAAAACTAAACATAAAAAAGAAACTAGAAATGTTATTATTTAAAAATAATTGTAGTTTTAGAGCAAAACTAATTTCATTTTGAAACTCCTATACCCGAAGCGAGATTAAGTACTTGTATAAATGCAACAAAAAATTTGTTCCTCAGTGGAATCAATTAATATCCTTAAGTGCATTTTTGAAAGAAAGCCCTACCACCCCCCACGTTTCAAAGCATATTTAATATTTAATACTTATTTATATTTTAATAATATTAACTTTATCGTGCATACGTTTTATGGTATTATTTACTCATAACTTAATAATTTTAGCTATCTCATGAAAATTAGTGCAATAGTTTAAGGTAAAGAGGCGAGCAACTAATTGCACAAAATTGCTCCATCTACAAATATGCTGAAAAGGAATATTTAATGCATTTCTTGAGTATTAATTAGAGCCACATTTGAGAACGGCGAAATCAAGTGCAAACTTTCATTTAGTGATGGGATTTCTATGTTACCAAGCATCAGCCTAAACAGTTAGGCTCGCGATCTTAAATGACTTTTTAATAACTGAAAAGATAGTAAAATAACTAATTATAAAAAAGCATTCCACTAAAAACTTAAATAACATTTTTTATAACGTACAGTATATGTAATAGTTAAAAGTTATTTATTTTAATAAACAGATTTGAAGGCTCTTAAATATTTAAAAGCTAAGACATATAAAACCAACGTGATTTGTTTTAAATATTTAAGAACAATAGCTAGATTTGCTGTACGCACTGAAATGTGGCTGCAGTTCAAATACAAATAACTCTTCAAATATAAGTTTTTCAGATCATGCAAATTTCATGCGAGATTATGCCAAATTTTGAGTCAGAAAAAAATAGTTTAAAAAATTTCCTCCGGAGGGCGCTGTAATGAAGTAATAATGAAATATAATACTTCTAAAATTAAAGATTAACAAAATAATAAAATTATATGCACTCATGTTTGCTTTATGCTTCCAGCTTATCAGCTAACAATACATTAAAGAGGAACATTACATTTTGAAAGATCGCACACAATATACCATATCACTAGGAATGAAGAAGACATAGCTGACCATGCTGATTTTCAAGCTCACATTAATTACACATTTTTGATATAAACGTCTATGTGAAAATCCCCAAGTCTGAAATTCGCAAGCATTCATATCTGGTGATCATGCTGGCTACCGAAGCGTTTTTGCAGTGACAGTAAGGTTCTCATTTGCATTTGTTTTCATCATTATAAAGTTTACGAACTGAATTAGGATAGTGTAAACTAGTACTATTTACATCATGCTCTAATGTTATCACCATTAATGATGAACCAAAAACCATAGTCAGCATCTTTTTTGAAATGCTCTAATAGAACTTTCACAATGAAACCATTATTGAATGATCGTTCAAATTTGGTTCAACCTTGAACTATACCATAGTGCTATATAATACTTCTTAAACTTGATTAAACTATGATGCAATAAATTTCCACTATATTAAGGTTCAATATATCCATATTATGGTGCAATATTAGGATTAATAATCAATATATTTCCCATATTTTAGTACTCTGTGAGTGAAGCGAAGATCGTGCTACTTATTTACTTTAATGCTACTTATTACTTTCATTTCAAATGGAGGATATTTTTTTCTCATTTTATGCAACCGTTATAATAATAATGCATTACCTTTTCTACTTCTAGAAATGGTCTCTGAAATTATGAAAACTTCGTAGTTGTTGGAGATTATGTGATAACGATGAAAGTTAATTTTAAATAACTTAATAAAATTTTTATTATACATTGTTAGAAATGTCTCGGAAAAAATTATTAAGTATCATATTTATTTAATTGTTTCATTACATTTATATAACCGTGAATAAGAGAATATTCAAACTGTTAACTGTACGAATAACATTCTGTTATGTGATTTCGTTGAAAAACGGTTAAAAAAACAGATCTAATACGGTTATACAACCAGAGTTTTATCGCACCAATTAGGCTCACCTAATGAAGCTACATAATTCATTTCAGCTAGGTACATATCAGAGCCAAAAAAGTTAATCAGTCAATTTTATGAGCGAATGGACGGGGTCAATCCAAACGTTTACACCACAATATTTCTCCTTTCCCTTTAACATATGAAGATATTCCAGTGTCCAGTAATTATCAATTATAGACGTTGAACGGCAGTTGATTTCAATCTAATTTACGAACTATTACTGAATCATCTCTTGCTTCAATCATATTAGAAGCACTTTTTTTCAGCTCTTTCATTCGTATAGTAAATAAATTTATTAAAATACGATGCCTTATTCACACCATAGATGGCAGCACCGTAAAGCTCCTCAACAAAAGGTCCAGTGTTTTCTATCCTTTAAGATATGTAAAACAACCAGATAAACTAATTAAACCTTATTCAAAAGTTCATTTAATAAAACACAGCTCAATTACAACCTAACTCCAGCGCCCATTACCTAAAAAAAATTCAAGTTCCATTATCCATTTAAATTTCTCTTTTGCGATTTCAAAACCATGTTTGTTGTAAATGGCTAAAAAACGGCATAGTTTTGTATTTATTGTTTTATATCCATACTAGTTGTTAACGGTTTCCAAACCGTAAAGCGTAAAGGTAAAAAATACCCCTTGCTGTTAATGGGATGGACAGACTTCTACAGGTTATTTTACCGCTATTTTAGAATAAAAATTCTAACAGTGTAAATACGACAGTAGGAAATTAAAACGAATCTGAGAAAATGTTAACATATTAAAGGGAATAGACTCGCGTCATGCAAAATGAAACATTTCAAATAATTATTCAACTCCAATTATATTCCAAGATACTTAATGTCACTCTAAAAATTTAACTTCAAAAATAACTTCAATTAGTTTCACTTCAAAATGAAATATTTAGAGAAAAGGAAAAATACAGTATATAGTTTTTTAATTGATTTATTTATTCACTAAGCTTCACGACAGTATCTTGTAAAGATTTGAAAGAACTTTGAATATAATATTTTTCCAGAAGAACAGACAGTTGAAATAATTATTTTTAAATTTATTATTTAAGCTCAAAAAGAAGCAAAACTTTGAACGGTATCTAATTTATAAATTCAGAATTCATTCATTAATAAAAGGATTTCAAAAAATACGTTGAATTTTGTCATCTCAAAAATATGCCATTTCTATAATGATTTCATCGCAAAGTAATTAGATTAGTTTGCTGGACGTTTTCAACCTATTTTAATTGTAATTCTTATGTAAACTTTAAAAGCAATGAATTACATTTCAGCTTAATAAAATTTAAAAGCAATTTAATATCTCTTTAACTATTGATAGTCTGCATTTTTAAACTTCATTGATTTTTAAGAGATTTTTTGGGGAGCTTTTAAAAGAAATATTTAAGAAATTTAAAGAGGTTTCTATAAATATATAAATCTGCAATAGTGTGATGGCAACTAAGTTTCCGTCATATTTTTAAACAGGGTGGGGGGGGCGTATTGCTTCGCATTTAATTATTTTATCATAATTTTATCCGGAATTTTTTACAGTCTTGCAATAAAACAGTTGTTCTACAAAAGTTGAAATTATTATTATCCACGTATAAACTTAATGAAAAGGACACTTCGCACGTCCAAACATTTCCTTTAGTATTCTATTAAGATCTATTAGTGAGCATATATAAACCGGAATACGGGACTAATTCCCCTGTTCGGTGCGGCTCACCAACTGCGATTATTGCTTCTCATTAATTGCTTCTTCACTTGTCTCCTGTATTTGTCAAAGTACTGCCACCCTGTGTGCAGCATTTGTAAAGTCCATGTTAATATAAATTCATTTTTACTGTGAAATTTTATACAGAATTTTTTGCAGTAATATTTTTTTAATTACAGTGATTCAGTGATTTTATAGTAAATATTACCAAATTATTTCGCAAATTGTTAAGACAAAAATTTATTTTACGGTATAAATACTGGCATACCATGTGCCAATACTTTATATCGTAATTTTTTCTGGAATTTTTTACAATGTTAATATAAAACAATAATTTCTACGAAAGTTTAGAGTAATAAATTTATATATGTATTAAAAATAATTGTGATTTCGTACGCTTCCCACATTCCTACATTTATCTTTGGAATCTATTAAGATCTATTCTTCCTCTTCCTCTATAACTCTAAAGCAATTTGTGGGTCCTGGATTGTTCCACAGTTCTATTCCATACAGTCCTCTGTTTCGACTTCTCCCTCCACCTACGTATCTTCAATATTTCCAAGTCATAATGCTCGAATATTCCATGATCCGATCCACAATTCCACATCTCGTTTACCAGATTTTGGTCCAAGTCGTTTTCCAACAAGCCGTCCAGAATTTCTTTGAGTGACTTTCGTAACGGTAGGTTTTTTTCCGGGGCAAGGGTGTTGGCTCAATTTAAAGTAATTAACATTTTCTGTTGCAGATCTTAAACAATTCAAAAAAATTCAAAAACATTTTTGATTCGATTTGCAGAATGTTTGCAGCAATTATTAATTAATTTCTATCTTCCTAAAATCAAAAGTAGTCGTCTCATTTTGAATATTTAGGACTGATGTACATGAATAAGTAAAAATAATAAACAAGCAGTTAAATTATTACTTATTATTTTATTTTTCGGAGAAAATCTACATATATATATATATATATATATCTGGGTGTGGGGTGTGTGATTGATTAATTTTCGTGTAGTGGTAATTCATAATTTTAATACATTCACTTCCAGCTGAGTGCTGGTGGTGAAATGAAGAGTGGTACTTTAAAAAGATAAAATCTTTGAATTTTCTTACCTTAGCATCCATTTCAGCATTTAAATTTCGCGAACAATTTATTTTAATAAACACTATGATATTTCTAAGCGAAAACATATTTATTGCAAAAATAGTTGAATAATAATCTGCATTTTATGGAAGCAAACTGTAGGGAAGAGTTATATCACGGTCTATTACGTGACCGGCAACGAAAGTGTTAAATCAAATTTATAAAATCAATAATTAAAAAGAAATTTTTAAATTTTGTTGTCACTTTAAATATCAAAATGAATATTATGGACAATCCGCTGTAAATGGCTGGTCAAATGAAAAGCCACTAATGTTATTACTCTTAACGTAAACTTAAACCTGGTTTTTAACTTAGCAACGTTTTATATTGTCTGAGTATACACAAGCAAAGGAGGGGATACAAGCCTCTATATTCATTGTCTACGAAGTATAAATAAATTAATAAATAATTGAATAAATTATCAAACCGAGCATGCGATTAGTGAAATTGCGCCAAACAAAAATGCTAAAAATGCCATTCTAGTAAACATGTAGTGGGCTGATCGTTAAGACACGGTTCCCAGCAGGTNTATATATATATCGCTGTAATAAAGACAAAAGGGATAAATAGAAAAGAGAGAATAGCGAGGAAAATTAAGAAAAGTTTTATTTATTGCACGTAAAATTCAAGCATACAGAACTCATAAAATAAGTTAAAACTTTGGAGAAAACATGAAATTAAGAAGGCAAACGAATCTAGTCCGTTTGTTTTTACTAAAACACAAATATAAATTTCATTTTTTTTCAATTCTTTTCGATTCGAAATTTATTTCTTTAAGAGATCTTTAATATGGTTCATCTCATATATAGTTTTTTCACTTTCGATAATAAAAATGGTAAGTGCCAACGCTGTTTTGAGAGTTGAACCTAATGAAACAATTTTTTTTGCTGCCAAAAAACTATACGACTCAAAAGATCAAAAATACGAAAGTGTGTAGAAAATTTGCACGAAATACAGTGGGATAATAAGTTTAACGTTCCCTGATTAATTCAAAAAATATTAGCTGAATTTAAAGTTAAAATCAGAATGCAGACAGTAAAATGGAGCTGCAGAATTGAAATTTGACGTTCTGAAACTGTTATATACTTGTTTATGAACTTACCAGGAATTTTTTTCCTTTTTTAAAAAAAGAAATTGTAATTTATTCACATGTTATTGTATATTAGAATGCTTTTTTTAACAATTTTTTTCACATTTTTATACTGCATTTTAACTTGCTGAGATAAAACTGAAGGATTTCAAAATTTAAAATTACGATAAAGAGTAGAAAAATGTACAAAAGAATAAAAAATTAAAAAATTATGTAATTAGTTCGCAAACTATTAACTGTTTGACTTGTAATAAAAAGAAATACTACGTGGGACGATCTGTATTCCTCTGAAATGCAGCGATAGAGTTAAAATTTAATGTGTTGAAAGAAAAAATTAATGTATGAACTAAGCTCCAATTTTTTATGCCTAATTCTAATTTGGTTGAAAGAACTTTTAAATGTTTTTTTTTTTACAATTTTTTTCTCATTTTTTATTAATATTGACTATTATCTATTGTTGAGAAAAATATTTTTTTCTCTTGATTTGCTTATTATATATGATATTTATATCCATAAAAAGTAACGAAAGAGAGTGAGAGATTTGATGTTGGCCGATATATATTTTAGCAATTATATTAAAATATTTAAAAATAAAATAAATTTATGAGCAAAAGAGATTAATACAGTTCCCTATTTGAATTGTTAACCTCTACTTGGTGTTGTTCTCTCTATGCACAGTGATCAAAATATAAAACGGATCACTGTGAATAACTTTTGATCTAATGAGTGGATGTCCACGTTCTGGGGCTAAATTTTTAAGGTTCGAGGGGTAAACCTCAAATATGCTAATTAATGTGTGTATACGATATTTTAAGTTACGAAATCAAACACAAAAATGTTTACTTCCTCTGAATAAACATATTTTTTGGCTGATTTGTATTTCTTACACCCAAAATTTAGGGAATCTGGGAAATCTGGCAATCTGGGAAATATGGTCTGTTTTTCGGGAAGATATCAGTGAAAAAACAGTGATTAATTAAAAGTAACTACGTGGGTTGGTGAGCGAAATGAAAAAGAGATGGAGCTTCCTAGTCTTCTTAACAATTTGAACTATACATTACTTTACGAACAGTGATAATTACATGATAAACTGTACTGGAAACATTCATGTTTGAATGTAAGAATAACAATTTAGTTGAACTCGTTACCACACTGACATAAATTGTTCTATCTCCAGGCATTTAATTATCTCTAAATGTTTCTGAAGCAAGATAAAGAATGAAGTGCATTCGTAATTAGGTACATAAATGCGAAACCTGTTCTTATTCCCTTTCCTTCACACTGAAAGAAATATTATAACAAAATTTCAGAACTTCCAATCATTTTAATTGAATTACATTCTATTTATGCAATTTTATCATAGTTTTACAATATTTGCCATTTTTTCAAATAACCGCAGTATTTGATATTTTATAGACAACATTAATAATGCATGTTATCGAAAGTAAGGATAAAAATTATAAATTTCTTTCCAGCTTAAACAGTTTCTTATATGCATCTTTGGCAAAAAATATGAATTAAATTTTTTGAAAAAGTCTTCTTTTTGAGTTCTTACAACGAATATAAAATTTATTAAAATAGTTTTATAGCTAACGTCTCATTACTGTCCCACTAATTACCTCGTTATAAGCAATTCCGGAAACCTTTAATCCAAATAATACAGTAAAACATAGTCCCTACATTACTCTTTAACTAGTACAGAAAAATAGGTATAAAAAATTAATCTAGATAAATTTCAATAGAGTCGCATGATTGCTTTCGTTGTATCTGCCATGACGTCAAGAGTGACTTTTTATCTTATTTTATCAACAGCCGAGCATAATGATATGACCCAGGTTCGAATCCAAGCGGTGACTAACCAGCCACCTGCCCAACTAATTCTGCTCCCGGCTCGCAATGAGTACTAATGTAAAATATCCTCAGTGGTAGACGGATTATGGACTAGAGTCTCTGTGCCGTCGGGTTTCGTGGTTTTTCTTTCATGTAAAGCAAATAAGGGTAAGTTCCATCTAAATGTCTTACATGAAGGCCAGTTCGTTTCAATACTTTATGCAGAAATTTCCTTGTCTTCTGGGTTTTGCTCACAATCACAATGTAATAACTGATATTCTAATAAGTGTTATGAATCTTATGATAATGTTATGAATAAATGTTGCAATAAATTTTACAAATTGAAAATTGATAGTCGTCGTATCGTAATAATTGGGTTAACTGTCCAACGCCTGTTGTAAAGTAAAATAAAAGATAATTAATCAAATTTTGAAAACGTCCCTTTTGTGTGACGGATGGTACAGAGGTTAGTGTTCAGTTAGCAGTTTTCTTATGTTTGACTCCTTTTGACACATGAGCGGTCTTTCAGTCATTCTTTTCTCCATTTTTCATCATAATCCTTTTTTTTTATCATAAATTTTTATTTTAAATATTTATTTATATAACTAAGTAGTTACAATCTGAATGCCGATAGTTTTTACCTCACATTTACAGGAATATATTTTATCATGAAATTCATTCTATTCATCCTGGGACTATTTATCAGTGATTTCAAGACAGTATTGTCAATTGCTTGCACTACGATAATTTTGATTGCTCCCATATGGTAATAATTACCCACCCGATCAGCTACCAAACCTTGCCTAGATATGACTTTCCCGGCTCTTAAACCACCAATATACGAATTGCAATAAAGATTCCCTTCAATTCATTATTCAAGCCATTTCTGAATCACAAATCTCGATTTTCGAATCAGAAATCGAGATTTGTATTTACCTACCACACAGTGTGAAATGCAATAGCGTGATTTATGAATCGATTTTTATTCGTGCGATTTGATTCTCACTATTCATATTAAAAATCACTGATTAAAATTTTTTTAATGTTGATAGATATTAATAGATAAGTTGAGTTGCTAGTCAGGGGAGTGCCGAGTGCAGATTATCAAACAGCTGATTTTACGCTCATGTCTCCAGTCCATGCAGCTGTGCTTTCTTCAGTCAAAAAGGCATTAAAATAAAAACAAAAAAGTAAAACAGCCTTAACTTGTTATTACTCGAAACTCTTCAATTAGATCCGTATATTTGCAAGCAGTAAATAATTTCATAACATTATAATAGCATAACTAATAAATGGATTAAAATAAGAGGTGAAATAATAAATAAAGTTTCAAGGCAAAAACTATATCTTTTAAACTTACAATGCGTAAATAAAAACATACTACCCAAAGTAACTTTTTTTTGTAATAAAAAGACCACTTTGTGGCTTTTTTAGGCAAGCTTATTATTTGAACCATTGCATGTATAGTGCGCGAAAAAATAAAAGGATACCATCCTGAGTAACTTTCGATTTAATGATTAGATCTCAAAATTCGATTAATTTAAAATTTGATTTCTAAGGGACTATTCGACCGATTTTGTCCAAATCTTGTATTTTGCCATGCAAAATTACATTATTTTATTCTTTAAAAATAGTACAATTCAAAGAGATTTCTACCAGTAGTAATTAAACTAAGTAAAAAAATATATATTTACTAAAAGTTTTATGTTATATAGTCACGAATTTCATAATTGTGCGCAAAAATCTTTGAGTAAACGAATCTTATAATTGGGTGCAAAAATTTTTCAATTCTCTTAAAATGCTTTCGAGACATACGCAAAATATAAAATTAACACTAACAACATTTGAACCGTTCTCCTGAACAAACTATGTGAGCCGTAATTCCCAGATTGCGGCTACCCTTTATATTTTGTGGATCAGAAATCCGAATCCGCCAAAGCAAAAGTACGTTTATTTAGAGAAAGTACGATTTTATGTCTGATTATGCAACTTAAAATATCATCTGCACTAATTAATTAGAATATATTATGAGTCCGTGAGATCCGATCATTGGATCAAAAGTTATTCAGGTTGGTAAGCTTTTTATTTTGCGCACTGAACATATTTACATCCTTTGAAAATATCTGGTAATAATTCCCCTTGGATGATATTGTACGTCATTAAAAACAATTTCTAACTTTCAAGATTAAAAATAGAGATAATTAAAGATTATTTAATACTCCCAGTTCTTGCAACTACAACTTCATCATGAAAAATAATGGACTGAAGTAAATGCAAATAATGTGCAAACAATGTAGCTTTAACTACTACTCTAACTATTAATCCAGTTTATGACGCATTTATTTTTTATCTTCTACTCCAAGATAGGTTTCGCAAGAAGAAACATATTTTAAGCTTAAAAAATACTTTAAATGAGGTAAGCTTTCGCAGGTAAGTGTTCCATTTTTCTGCATACAGTAAAAGCGATAGAAACTCTTCCTTCAGGCATCTTTTAATTTCGTATCACACTTGTTTCTTATTCTAGTTAAGTAATTCACAGTTTCATGTTTCGCTTCGTGTTTCAATTTCATTAAGTATTTTCGATAAATAGAAAAATTAAGCATTTAAGCAGATTTCCTTATTTCAAATGATTTTATGGTGTTTTATGACTGCATCTTAGATTTTTAGAAGAATTAGATGTAATGTTTATTTGTTTTACAATATTTTTGTCTCACACACGTTACTGATTTTAGTTAAATGATTCTCAGTTTCATATTTAGTTTCTTATTTCCATTTCAATAAGCATATTTGATAAATAGAAACATTAAGAGTTTAAATATCCTTCTTTATTTCGATTTACTTTATTGTGTTTTATGTACTTTTCGCTAATTTGAAAGTGAATTATTTGTAATATTTATTTATATAAAATACTGATTTACATATTTTTCAGAAATTTTAAAAATTATTTCTATCACTTCACAAAGTAAAAAATATTGGTGTATAGTTGCCACCATTTCAGATGTTGAGATAAACTAAATACATTGTTAAGTGGAGAATTGTGGGTATCCTGGAACAATTATATAAAATTGACTTAATAGCAATTGTTTGAAGGAATTAATGCAAATATATTACAAGAATGTGATTGTTTTTGAAAACGAAATGTTTTTGCAATGAAGCCGTAAATAGATTCTTCTGCCCATGAAAATATGTATTGTCACTAAACAAACAAACAAAGACTGAATAAATAAATCTATAACAGTGAAACAGTAATTAAAAAATATGACTACTTGCACTGTAAAAATTTTTAGTTTATCTCGAAAGCAAATTGGGGCAACTATGCACAAAAATTCCCTACAGTACATGTTAGGTGATGAATTTGTGAATATTATTAAGCTTTTTTTAAAGTTATACAGTATAATCTTTTTTTATGTACCTCAAGTTAAACACAACGCATTTTATAAATTCCCGTTTATGGTTACATGGAGAAAAACCTGATAAAATTACCGTACTGCATAGTAATGACATTTCTGGTAAAAAAAAAAACGCAATTCTGGTAAATAAAGCCAAAATATTCGGAATTTTAATAATTCATTTGGTATTTTTTCGCTCAGATGACATGGCTGGGTTTGAAAAATATAGCTCTCATTACCACACATTTACAAAAATTACAAAATTAAAAAGTAAATTTAATAAATGATTTTATGCCATGCTTCAAGGTATCATGATAAAATAACTGAATTTTATCACATACTATAAAATCATATTTTAGCGTTAATTTTACAGAAATCATTACCAGAGTGCTTTGATACCGAGCTTACCGACCATTCCGGTGTTCTCATAGATCCCAGAAACAAGGAAAATCGTGCTATTTTCTGGTAGTTTTAACCATACTATTTTCCTCAGTATTTTAATCGCCATAGTAAAAGGATGGGAGCTGTGTAGGTTGTCTTTAGTAAGGCTTTTCTCGCCATATCTCTATATACTGAAGATACCTCTATTCTAAACTATTTTTAGGCCTTCCTTATTTTGCAAATAATGCTCCATGTGTTGACAGAACGGCAACTGCCAGTAACTCAAATAGGAATACCACTTCAAATCTATGTTTTCCATTTCAGATTTTGAGTGCGTTCCACCCCAGATTAAAGGGTCAAGTTCATCATTGAATGCATCTTTTTTTTATATATATAACCGTCATTGAGCAGCCGATCCAATTTTGGATTTACGACAGCTAATGTGGCGACTACTAATCCGCAACCTTGTAAATTTGAACCTAATCCAGAAGACAAGCGAACCTGGATCAAGTATTGGGAGACATTTGTCTTCGTGGAGGACTTTTTGATGGAACTAACCCGCATTTGTGTGAGATGAAGAGGAAAACCACGCAAACCTACCACTGTTAGCCCGGCAGCCAGGGGACTCTAACCCATGATCCTCCTACCACAGAGGATATTTTACGTTCGCACTGTGGTCGGTGCGAACTAGGAGTAAAATTCGAATCTATCTGTCCTCCCTTAGATTCGAACCCGGTTCTCCTTATTGGAAGGCGAAGCCTCTATCCCTTGAGCCACCACGGCGTGAATGCATCTTTTGAAAATATTTCATAACTGTGTGTTTTGATTTTTAATCCGATTTATATTTCTTAAAATATTTGGCCATTTCCTTACATTATGGACGCTCTGAGCATTTTCATATATTTGTATTGTTTATATCAATATTATTGGCTTTTCATTGTTATTTTGACCGTTCACCTGACTTAACTACCGTGATTATATTTTATTTTCCAGATTGTAACTACTCCCACTTCTTTATCTGCAGTTTTAATGTGTGCTTATTAAGCTAATTCTGGTGCCTAATTTGATTACTTGTATTATTTTCAGCAATAATTAATTAACATATTTAAGGTCAACTAGTCAAACCACTAAGGTTGCATTGCAGAACGTAAAAATCAGATTATTAGAATTGATCTTAATTTTACTTTTAATAATTAGAATAGAATACTTTTAATAGTTAGATAATTAGAATTATTGTTAATTTTACTTTTTGAGCTTTTCTCCATATTTCAAGAACATTTTAGGTGAATTGAAAGTTTATTTGCATAATTTTAAAACTCGTTTTTTCAAAAATAATTCCATGCAAAAAATAACTTTTAGCATTTATTGTTTTTTCATTAATTCATTTAATAATAGTCGAAAACCTTTTGAATTGTAAGGTATAACAATTTTTTAAGGTATGCAATTCAAGCATGTAGTTTCTCGTGGCAAAAAAATAAGTCAGAGAGAAATCGGTCGAATAGTTCTTGAGAAATTGAAACTTAAGTAACTTGCTTTTTAAACTTCATTTTCTCAGAAACTATGCAACCAATTTCGTTCAAACTTTGTATTCCGCCGTATACAATATATTCTTCAAAATGATCCAACACATTTCTAAGCCTTGCGATTCAAAATTTCTTTGACTATTATTGGACAAAATAGTAAAAAAATCATAAATACTTATTTAAAGTTATTTTTTTCATGGAAATATCTCTGAAGAAACACATTTTATAATCGTGAGAAAATTTTTTTAATTCCGTTCAAAATTTCTTGAGGTATGGAGAAATACGCGAAAATAAAATTAATAATAAAGGGTCCAAACGCTTTCCTGACCAAATTATTGAGGTCAATTTTTTTGGAATGCCCTGTATTTTGAAGGACAGAAATGCGAATTCGTCGTTAAAAGGGTATGTTTATTCAGAGAAAGTACGTTTTCGTGTCTGATTTCGTAACTTAAAATATTGTCTGAACTAATTAATTAGCAAATTTGAAGTCCCCCCTTGAACCATTAAGATAGAGTCTTAAGACGTGATGATCCTATTACTAAATCAAAAGTTATTCAGGGTGGTCCGTTTATTTTTTTGCGCACCGTACATAAAGTAAAATAAAAATTTCATTTTTAATACTTTGCACTTTTAATACTATATTTGAACATTTTGTATAGTTTTTAGAAACGAAAACTAAAAGTTAATGAACGGAGAATGAAACTTTTGTTAAATAATATTTTTTTTAAGAATAGCGTTGCTTGTTTCGTTTCATTTCTTTTTTTTTCAGCGTCTACAAATATCTTTTTAAATACTTCATGTATCTCTTCATTCAAGCAGATAAAAAGAATACAAATGTCTTCTTAAAATGGTGTGAGTTTTTTTTCCTTGTATTAAGAAAAAAAGCTATTCTGTTAACGAAAACTTAATTTTTCTGAATTTTTTTCTTCGTTTCATTATACTTTCATTTCCTAGACTTCAGTATTAATGTTCTTTTTTTAATTTTATAGCAATTCAAAGTATTTTTTTTTCTTCTTTGAACACAATATGCCAAGTTTTTCTTCTCTTAAAAAAAATCGCAGTAAATGTAACTGTCTTAAAACTGTTATTTGTTAAGTGTAATTCTTTGCTTTTCACAAAAAAGAATTGCATTTATTACAATCTTCTATTAAATGTGATAAGTGGTTATTTGCAATCATAATTAAGAACTGATTTTTTTTACGTTCCGATAAAAAGCTTTTAATTACTTTTTTAGCTGTCAAATAACTTTTATAAATATCATTTTTCCATTGACTTAATAAAATTTAGTTATTTTTTTAATGAAGTTCTCTTGTGATGAATACATTTGTACAAAACATTTCCTTAATTATCTATTATTAGAAGAAAAATAAGCGAAATTTGTTTCCTAAATGTGTCTATACTACAAAAACATGTATTTTATTAAGTAAAAAGTGGAGCAAAACAGTTTTTGTTCTGATATTTAATTATATAAAAGGCTTGGAGTAGTATAAGGAGCCCCATTTTTCAAATATTTTAGAAGAGCGTTTTAATTGAGTTATTAAGGAAAATCAACACGGTTTCTAAGAAGAATAAGAAGTTTCAGTACATTATGCTTTTATCCAGGGAATCAGAAACTTGTAAATTAAATAACAGAAAAAAATACCCAGTTAACATTTTGTTTTGCGAGTTTTTCATTTTATTTTTTTATATAAAAATAGATGTTTTTTAATAAAAAAATTAGAGAGAGAAAGAGATGACAAAGGAAGGCACTGCCGATATTAACATCGCGCATTATTTTTGGTGCAATTAAAGTTAATAACAACATACTTCTTAAAACCTGCAAATATATAACAGCGTTAAGAAACCAAAAATCATTCTAAATTAACATTTAACATAGAGTGAGATTGTTGTCACTGAGCCGGCTCTTTTTTGAGCTTACCCAGTGTACGGCCATTGTTTTTTTTGTTTTTTTTGGTAGTATGTGCGACATCTATTATTTTGTGTTCAATATTAATAGAGCCTAACTATAAATTGCTTAAAGTACAGCGCGAAGCTAAAAAAATCGCACTATTGACAATGAGTGAATATCTCTTTGACGTCGGGCTAACCGTGGTTTTCTCCACGCAACGCTGAAGCAGGTTAGTTCCATCAAACAGTCCTTAACGAATTCTAATTTGTCCCAATACTCGATCCAGAAGTTCCTTTGTCTTCTGAGTGAGATTCAAAATTATAACACAGATTCAAAGTTGCTGAGTTGAACATAAAATAAAAAATGGGTCAGCTGCTCAATATATAATTGATTGTGAGTTAATTCACGTTCAAACACGTTTTCTGGACAAGAAGATAAAACTTTTTGCAATTTACTTCGTCTTTTTTTCATTGTAATAAAATCATGCATATTAGTTATTGTGTTTCGGTCATTACTAATAACATTTTAAAACTGTGTTAAATCAGCATTATCAAGGCATATATATGTTTTTCTACTTGTTAATATGGCTTAATATGATTAATTATCATATACCGAGTAATATGTTGGAGTTTAGTTTTGTAAGTAGTCAATTACCTATGTATCTGATTCGTTAAAAACAGATCATATCAGAAGTAATTATAAATCTTCAATTAGGCAATAATCTAATTTATTCTTTCAAAATGAGCAATATACACACACCAAAACTCACGAAAATTATGTATCTTAAATGATGTAGTGCGAAAACTCTGCTTATGGTCTAGAGGCTAGACCTTTGTCCAGATCTTTCGCTCTGACAAGGAAAGGGGATATAATTTTATTTTCATATTTCTCGAAAAATAGTTAGCAGGATTGAATCTTACAGTGCAAAACAGAAATTCTGTTATGATCTTACTCTCTGTTAAACAAACCTTAGACTGCTGCTACTCTTTGATTGTCTACGCTTCAATACAGTAAATGATAATTACATCAATACGATGGAAAAATTTCAGCCCCTGAAACGGATCGAAGGGAAATCTGAGTTCGTCACCCTGCTAAAAATAATCTCGTCATGAAAAGCATATTTACAAATCTTGCCAGTAGAAACAATAGAAGTAAGAATGGATAACTTTGCGAAAAAAATTGCCAGTAAATAGAGATGTATTTCCTAACAGTGACTTCAAAGCAACAATACAGTTTGAAACAAATTATTTCCCAAATTAAAATTTCTTGAAACAGATGATTTCTCTACCGTCAAAGTTTTAAACAAACTTAGCTAATTCAACTAAGGGATTATTATGTGACAGCAAGGCTGTAATGAAAGAATTTGTTGCAAGCATCAGTGGAACAGTTTCCATCTAATGCCTCAACATTTGTGGTAAAAAAGAATACTATTTTCTTTCAATGATATTTCTTTGATTTCCTCTAAATTCTTAGCTAGAAAACAGACACAAATCTCTACTGAAAACAAGACTATCAGATTATGGAAGAGGCTGAGAAAGATGGAAAAAGAGACAACAGTGCGAAAAAACGGCTTACTTCTGGATCAAAGACTTAAGCAAAGGCTTAACTTTCTTTCCTTTCAAAAATCATGAAATCAATGAGTTGATAAGGAGTATAATGGGGTCATAAAGAGGAACGAAATGCACAGTGTGGAGAAAAAAGTTAACTTTCTGAATAACTTTTGATCTAATGAATGTATTTTCACATATTACGACTTTATATTGATAATTCGAGGACTCAATCTTAAATATTCAAAGCAATTCGAACGTGCATGCGGTATTCACAGTTATTAAGCCAATTACAAAAACATGAAAAAAACATGACAAACATGAAAAAAATTGGTAAAATTACTTTACTGTATGGTAATGATATATCTGCTAAAGAAAACCCTAATTCTAGTAATAAAAACGAATATACGTTATTTAGACCATTCATTTGGTAATTATTTTGTTTCTATTGTGCTGGTTTAGTGGAAACTCTGGTTTTCAAAATTATAGTTCCTGTTATTACACACTTAGTAACAAATATGAAACTAAAGAGGGAATTTAACCGAATAAATAATTTTTATGCCATGCTAAGGTTTCAGGTAAAAATTTCCAATTTTACCACATTTATTATAGTTTATCCCATATTAAAACCATTGTGCTAAAATCATTACCAACGTACTGCTGAAAAAATGACTGAACTTTTTTGGTATTCTTAGAAAATTAAAAATTCTGTGAAGTCTGCCATATCCTGGTAGTTTTGACTATACTTTTATTTTAGTGTATGAAAAAACATCCCCTTTTATCATCCGACTTGGATTCTTGACCCTCAAAAAACTGGAAGGAGGTACAATTTGAAAATTGTGATCCTGATAGTTTTGAGCGATTGCAGGATTGATTGTTAATTTCACTTCTTGCGCATTACATTAGCTCAAAAAAGTCGTATTGTTAAATTTTCATATCACAAAACTATTTGGCCGATTACCTTTTATTTTGAGTATTTCAGTTTTAAAATTACATATATGAAATTGATATAAGAAGTAATACAAAAATTGTTCGACCGTTAATAAATTAAATAATTAAAAATAATTAGCTATTAGCTTTTTATAAATAATTGTTTATGTGAAATTATCTTTTTATAAATAAATTTTGTAATTGCGCGAAAAATGTGCTAAAAGATCAAATCTTAGACCGATCTCCAATCAAACTTCACTTATGAATACCATGGTTTGCAAATTGCGGTTAGCACCCATAGTTTGAAGATCTAAAATCAAAATCTGTCAATAAAAAAAGAAGTGTGTTTGTCCAGATAAAATACTAATTCATAACTCAAACAATCGTTTTTTACTAATTGATTAGTATATTGAAAAGTAGACTCTCGTATCATTAAGATTAAGTCCTCGTCCTTGAAAACAATTCCATCAAATAAAAAGTAATTCAAGGTGTTCCCTTTTTCTGCGCACTTAACTACTGCGAAAGCTTCAACTCAGCAATTATAAATAACAGGTGGAGTAATTAATAAAAGATTAAAAAAATTAAAAGCAAGCCTAATAGTTATTTTGTATATGACTGTAAAATTTTAAAGTTAGTATTATTCCAAATTAACAAGCTTATTTATAAATAACCCAAAAATTCTAATTTCCGTTAAATTATTTCTAATGAACGAAATTCAGTGTTATTTTGTACAGTCACTCTTTATTTTTTTTTGGTTCCAAAGAAAATACAAATAAATAGTTCTTGATTTTTCCTTAAATGATTCCTTGGCAATAATGCGAAACTACCTTTATGTTTCATGGTAATTACTCTGTGGTCTGTTTCAGTTTCTAATGTATACATTTACAATTCATATTACATTTTTTTCATTGTACAAACGATGATGCTGTATTAAAAAATCAGTTATTGATCAGTTCACAATTTTTTTTAGCTCAACAGCGGTTATCGATTTATTATTGTAATGGCACTTATTTTTATTTTTCCAATATGTTTTTAACATTTCATAATTAAAAATTTTATTTCTATGTGTATATAATATTGAAAATAATATGTATATTAATATTCTCAGTATTTTAAACTTAATCGATTTAAGAATCATTTTATTTAAATGCCTAGTCAATAATAACCTCACTTTGTTTAGATAAAGAGAGATGAAAAACGTTTTACAACTTTGACAAATTATTAAAGAGGAAAGCGAGATTGAGACATAAAATCCTGATCCAGAGGAACTAAAGAGAAGTTAAAATGAGGGAGAAAGAAATTATTTAAAGTTTCGTTCGGCATTCAAATGGTTTTGATGTTTTTATCTCTGGCATTCTAAATATTGATTAATCTAATATCCACAATACTTTTAATGCTTCAATATTAATATGCGGCCCAAAGTGTGCACAGTTCCTTTACTTCACTTTTAAAAGATTCTAAAAATATAAAGCAACAGTGCTAATTACGAAACACTCTATAGACGGTAAAAATTTACCGATCAAATTACGGAAAAAAGTACTCGCACTCAGGATGCCGGTATTTTCTACAGTAAAATCCATTTTTACCAGAACATGTTACGGGTCAAATAAACTTATATACCGTAACTTTTTCAGTAATAATCATAGTAACATCACTGAATCAATCTAATTAAATAAATATTATAATAAAATGCACGGTATAATATTTTACGGTAAAAATGGAAGCACCCAAAGTACCAGTAGTATATACCGTAATTTAATCTGGAATTTTTTACAGTGTATAGAAATAATACAAACAATTTACTTTCTGTATGTGTTAATATTTCAGTATTTGATAAAAAAAATCAAAAAAAATATTTTGAATAATTATGCTTTTTTAAATATTTTATTTGAAATTATAATTAATAAAATGTCCACAAAATCGAAATTTTCTCAAAATTAAAAGGAAAATTCATCTCAGGTAAAAATAATAACTAAGTAATTGCAGCAATTAAACACCTCTTTTTCCATAAAAATGTTTAAATGCATTTTTATACATATAATTAACAGATTTAAGTAATACATTTCGGAAAATATAAATTAAATTAAGTGCAAAAAGATATTGGGGGAAAATAAATTTTGGAAATTGTATTCACGCTATACGGACAAGGACTCTTAAAGCAAATCAGTTTAAATAATTTGTTTCTTCTGCAATGCTTTCAATTTCCTTTTAAATTATGATTTCGTTAAGCATGCGAAAATATTTAATTTATGTTTAATACAATGTTGAAAGCATACGCGGAACTGATAAGAAAATCGCACGCGTGGAAAGATTTCCATCTTCAAAAAAATAACATAGAAGAAATCTATACTGCGAAAAGTATTTATTTCCCTCGATTTCTCTGAAAATGATTATTCAAACGTTTAAAAGCTTCATTGCGAATGTGGAATTGACATTTTAATGACTTTAGCTGATATTTTTCATGATTAAAATGTACTATTGAAACCAATCTAAAAGCATACTTACTTGTTAGAAAAATATGTAACTTTTTAAAGTAACAGTTCATCTTTAAAATTTTCTTATTCGTGAAAATCATTTTAATTTGAACGGTTTGGAAAATATTCTATTTATATTTTTCGAGCTATTAAAAAAATCGGAATCTGTTAAAAAAATTTCAAATGCGAATATTTTTTTTTACAATAAAGAAATTGAAACGTAAAAATAAAAATAATTAATATCACCAAAATAATTTTGTTCAAATTGTGTTCTGAGTTTAAAAAATTTCATATTAATTTATATATAAAAATAAAGTTGATACTCACTTGTAAATTTTTGGGATAGGCGTTGTCCCATCTGCCTCAACTCTCTTTTTTAAGTTTTCTTCAAATGCCTTCTTGGCAATTTAAAGGCAATTTAAAGCCCCTCAGCAGACTGGTGATTGTGTTGCCCAACAAGCGTTTTTAAAACATCATTTTCTAACGTTACACTCGCCAGGCAAGAGTGCTGAAATCTCCGGCATCTCCAAAAGCTTAATTGGTCTTTTCTATTTTTTAGATAATAGATTTCATTATCGAATATAAAGTTTCTAACCACCTCTTCATGTTGGCAAGAACTATAATGCTATAATATATTTAGCCAGGAAAAATAAACGACTATAGAGGAGGATAAGAGTTGCGATTATGTGAGAAAGAAAGGAATCGACATCTTTTCTTTTTTTTTTTTTAAGATTAATATTTTTGCAAAATAATCTGCTTAGAACTCGTACGTTTGTGGAATGTGTATTTATAAACATTGATTTCTACTTATGATATCGATATTACTAGCTAGGAGTGCGATTTTTCATTATTTCGCAGTTTTGATTTCTCGAGCACGCGCAGTCAATTCTTTTAGAAGAAAAAGGGTATATTTTTACGTTATGTGTTGCCAAGTTGCGATTCCCCACTTTGGCGAAATGTGTATCTAGTCCTTGGCATGACAATAACTACAAACATACACTAACCCCTATGTCCTACCCAGCCACTCCCTTTCAGCGATTGGAAGGGGGATGTCAAATACAGGCGCGAGGATGAAAACTACATGTAACCATAACATGAAATAAGTTATAAATGAAAGCATAAAAGTACTGCAGCATAAAAAACGGAAGAAAAAAAGCTTTGTGTAGACGTTAGGATTCTTTTTTTGAAAAGAAATTTCTTTTTTTGATGATTTAAATTATTTTCACTAAACAATGTAAAGGAAAACTTGTTTATATTACAGAAACCTCTTGCACAATTGCCAAAAATTTCTCTACCCTGCAAAATGAAAACAAACACTGTTTTTGTAACTCTACCATGTAGGAAATCTTCATATAATTTTTTTTCAGTAGGACTGGGTACGGTATGTGTCCTCTGTCGTGTCAATGCGAATCGTGGAACAAGGTGATGCAGTGTCGGTGTTGTGCTGCCATTTGTGGAGGAGCAGAAGATTTACGTGTAAATTGAGCATGGTCAGCAATAGGGAAGGTTGCGGAAAAGCTGCTTACTATCCACCGGCTGAGTTCGCACTTGGGAATTTTGTGTTTGCAATGCACAACGCGAATGGAGCTGGAGCCCACCTGATGAGCGACAGAAGGTGATATCAAAAAAGATCTTTTAACCCTCCTACTTACACTTAACATACGAATGCTGAGGATTTTTTTAACGATATTGTTGAAAGCTAAAGGAACAATCATGGAGCAGCGAAGATGTGCGCTCAGTCATGTGAAAGACAATGCGAAACCGAAGCGGTAGGTTTGATCAGATGAGGAACAATGTGGAACCGTGAAGCAATGAGTTCATGTAAGTGGGCCAGTTAGTTGAAACAGGTGATTAATTAAAGTATACTGATTGTGATTGACTGTAAGTAATCAACAATTTGTTCATCTTTATAGTAACTCACACAATGAGGGACCTGAGTTTTAATCGAAGAGGTAGGAATTATAAAGTATGTCTCTGACTTTAGTTACGATTATAAAGAATAATAATTTACCGTAAGAATCATAATTACAACAATAACATAAACCGGAAAAGGGTAACAAACACTAAAGAATGCTTTAATTAAACTTTATTGAACGATTAATATTTAATTAAAAATTAAAGACTAATTAACGATTAAAGTTATTTTGATTTCATCTAGTATCAGTTAAAATTGATTGATTGATAAAACATCAAACTTTAATTGTGCGTAAATATTATTAAATGTAATATCAATTAATCAGTTGTATCTAGTTGTAAGCTTGGTTACATGATATCACTATAACAAGTAATGTGGTGATGTTAACTAGTTAACAATGAAAAAAAATATTTTATTTTTTAAGCTTTCATGTTGTTATAGATACGCATAACTGTCTTATCAGTTTCTATTTGGAATACTTTGTGTTCTTGAAAACAAATATAGTTTTTTTTTTATCTTCTGTTAAATATTTCATTAAATATAAAATTTGAAGGCAAAATAGGAGAATTTAGAAACAAACACAGAAATTGTGTGAAAATATTTTATGACTAAAATGTCTAATTATTTATCTTTATTTATCTTATATATCGAATAACACGTAGAATATATAAACTTAAAAACTATCCCCTAAATATAATTTATTCAAAAAGTATATCAATATTTAAATAAGGCGGAGAAAAATATTTATTTGAAACTAAATATTTGAAACTAAATACATTTATTTTAAATTTCCCTGTCGTTTTATAAGAAAATTTATTTAAAGCATATTTTTAAAATAGCTCAAAGATACATCCTAAATATAAATAACAGTACTGGGAATTTAAAATAAGGAAATGCTTTCAAATTTATTTGTTTACTAGCCGGCTAAGGCAGAAAGCTGTCCGCCACGCTAAATGTTTTCACAAATAAAGTTTTTTAAAACATAACAGGAAATCTGAAGATTAGTGCAATTTTGCCTTCATATCCAGTTCTGCTGCAGATGTGTTATATTCGGGCATGTTCCATCCTTCTTTGACGCTCCACAGACGTTTCTTGGGCCCTTCTTCTTTGAGAATCTCTTAATATCTTTTTCTTTGACAAAAGTTTTTTGGAAGGCGGTTCTGCCATGTCATTAATCGGGTTTTTAAGAAGTCAACGAATACTTTATAACAACAATTACTATGAAATCAAATCATGAATTTTCAATATTAAAATCTAAGTGCTTACCTGCAAACTGAAACTTTCTGAAAATAACTAATTACATTTAATAAAAACTGTTAAAATAAAGAATAGAAAAACCAATGAAATCCAAGGTAAATGTGATCGTTCGTTCAAAAACAATTAAATTCCTATTTTATACATTACATAGCTTCAACGCTTAGGAAAAAAAAACTAAAATGCTAAATATATGAAAAGAACACGAAAACGAATTGATTTTTTATGGTATCAATTTCTATTTCTATATAATTTTTTATGGTATCAATTTCCATTTCTATATCGCTACAAAAATTATCGTCTTCGCTTAAGAAAAAAAATA
>NC_092206.1:71002663-71056932 GCF_043381705.1 Parasteatoda tepidariorum
CTTACAAAATGACTGATAACTAAAAAACTAATCCAAATTTTTGAAAAAGAAAAAAAATACTTCTTCATTATGTCAAAACACAATTATGTGCCGAGTTTCGTGCCTGGGCGAGGCTTCTGGGGGGATATATTGTGATTACAGGCAGACAGACAGACACACACAGCCGCGTTTATTATTATGTATAGATAACACGTTGAAATCGGATCATAATATTAAGACAAAGTGTAATTCAGATTCTTTAAAAAATAGGAGATATTCTTATGTCTTTATTTATAGAGAAAAATATGATCGCAGTTTCGATTTTTTCTTAGAAATGTCAAATTTTATTTAAAAGACACAAGGAATTTTTTAAGAGCCATTAAAAATAAAAGAAATGGTTTTAATCTTTATAATTGCTTAAAAATTCAAACTAAACAATAAAATGTAAGCAAAAGTCAAAATTCAGGTTTTCAAACAATTAAGTTATTTAGATTCGTAAAAGAATGAAATTCTAACAATTGAAATTTACAAACATTCGAAAAATTTTCTATTAAACAATTCTTTGTTATTTCTGCCTGCATTGTCTTACTCCTTTAATAGGCAAGCATAAAACTGCTGTGTATACAATAACCAAATTAACTATTCTTATAGCATTTGACTTTTTTCTTTGTTGGCTCTTAAATTAACAAAACCTCAAAAGTTAATATGAAAATATTTTATTTCTTTTTTAAATCAGACAACTGTTAATTTTGTTTTAAAAAAAGGAATCCTTTATTAAAAAAACGCTGACGCTATTTATAAGGAGCATTTTAACTCCGCAAAAAATTTTATTACTGAAATGTTAATTTATTTTCTTATTTAATTAAATTAATTGATACAAAGTACGTAAACATTAAGTTTTGTTTAGCATATTGAAGCTTTTTGCAAATAAATTCTAAACAAACCAGGAAAATATTTCAATGCTCAATTAGAAAGGAAATGTTTTAGACAATTTGTTATCAAATAGAGATTTTGAAATTTCTACGTTCATTTCTTACTTAAAACTTTATAATTGTCTCAAAATTAACTATCTTTTAAGCTTTTTTAGTTCAGCTTAATAGATTTGTTATTGTAATAGATGATAGAAAAAATTATTTCTGACAATCAATGTTCTGTCTATCTAAATAGGGTATTTCAATCTATAGACTTCCACCTTCTAATTAAACCTACCTAACTGGTTTTCAAACTTACTTTGAAGTTAATGAAAACATCTAAAAAAAATAGTTCGGGGCGGACTTTCTAAGTTTAAATAATCCGCATTTGCGTTTCCTGGAAAAGAAAATCACGAAAAGTTTGTCGGACCTTTAAAAAATAAAATTTAAAGGGATCAATATCCTTTTTTCTCTCATATTAAAAAATAAATGTTTTAATAATATCTAAAGTTTGAAAAACCCTAATTTTAACATATTTTCTCCATAAGTTCCATTATTTTTGTTTTCCAGAACATAAATGTAATTCAGTTTATATTTAAATAATTTTTTCTTCCTTTTCATTTATCGGCAAAAAATGTTTATCTTATGAGTGTTACAGCCGATCATATCAGGCTGTAACAAAAAACAAAGAAAGAAAAACAGATTTAGATGGTTATTGTGTCATTATTTCTCTCAATTCTTCACCTAACCTTTGTCCTTTTGAGTATAAATACTTCAATAGTATGAGGGATAACCCAAGAAAAATCAAAGTAGTATTAGTGCGCAATGAGTTCCAACGCTACAGATGCGGACAGATGTTATTTAACATGATAATAGGTCCCTTTTTATTTAGCTGGCAAACTTGCACAAGTTTGAGGAGACTTTTAGCCCGTTTTTGATAAACCGAGAAAATTGCGTCAAAACTACCAGAATGTGGTAAAATTTTCAGTGTTTCTTACTTTGGGGACACCAAAAAGCTCACTAATTTTTCCGAAACGCTTTGCTAATGATCATCAAATATGGCTTTATAATATGTAGCAAAATTTTGTAATTTTGTCATGATATCTTAGATCATGATATAAAAACTATTTCTTACGTTAAATTAACCTATCAGATTAGCATTGTTTTATTAATGTGCGGTAATAAGAATTATAATCTGGAAAACAAAAATTTCTGGCTAATTATTACCACAGAAACGGAAAAATTACAAAAATTGTACTTTAAATACCGTATAGTTTGGTTTCATTTATCAGAATTATGTTTTTTTTACCAGAAATGTCATTACCATGCAGTACGGTAATTGTACTAGAATATTTATTTCGTGTAGGATTTGACTTGTCCATCATAGTTTAAATGAGTGCTGGCAGTGATGATGGGGGTCCCGTTTAACTGGATTCGTAATCTGTATTTTAATTTGTCCTAAATGTGTTCCATTGGATTCGTCCTGATGATGTTCTATCAAATCAACACTGCGAAGGTCTAGGTATGTGAATGGAGCAGTTATCTTACTGAAAGAAAAATTTGCCGTATCCGCAATAATGCCATTTAGTTAATAGCGAAGCATTGCCCAGAAAATCCACATTCATCTCAGAACTAACACTTCCAACAGCAGAAATTTAGAGTCCCTGAGCAAAACATGAAAACCAACAAAACCAGGCCGAATATTTTCGGTGGGTGCATGGATACGTTTTCAAAAAAGAAACTCAGAACAATTGCAAGAGCCATGATGGTTTACGGAATAAAGCGTTCGCCTTTCAACGAGGTGTATCTGGTTTGAAACCAGACGATAGCTGGCCAATACGAATTCTTCATTCGGCTTGCACTGACCACAGTGCTGAAATATCCTCAGTGGTAGATGGATCATGGGTTAGAGTCCCTTTTGCGGTCAGGTTAACCGTGAGGGATTTTCGTAGTCCTCCTCTTCGTGTAACACAAATGCGATTAGTTTCATCAAAAAGTCTTCCACGGAGGGAGATTACTCCCAAAACTTGATGCAGAAGTTTCTTTGTCTTCTGGATTGGGTTCAAAATTACAAGGTTACGTAGTTGAACATTAGTAGTCCTGTTCAACTACAGTTATAAAAACAATTGCAAAATTTTACAACAAACAAATTTAAGACTGCACATAAATACTGTTTGCAAAATCTGAAAATTGAATTCGTCGTTGCACCTCCGAAAAGGTAGAAATACTAATGTAAAAAATCTTTAAAAAGTGGGTATGGTCAATAAAGATATGGGTTTACGTATATATAGTTAGTTGTTTTTCGCATCTTTAAAACTGGATTTTCCTCAAAAATTAGCACCTTCGATTGTGCAAAACAACTTACAATGAAAATTATTTCAAAATGAAATATTTCAAGGCTTACTTCAGATATAATTGATCAAGGTCATTTTTTATTCAAACTGTATAAAAAGGCCATCCCCTCAATTTGTTTCCTAAAATATTTTAGGAAAATTTAATCACTTATATTACTAAAAATTTTAAAATATCCATAGCTGCTTCAGTCTGTGTTACGCGGCATAAATTTAAATTGATCCAGAGATGACGGAATAAATATATTACCTGAGTGTTGGTACTTTATGCCTGGAAAAAATTAGTAAGTAACAAACAAAACCTAACAAACAATTTTCTAACTTTCCATTTCAAAGTAACTTTGTAAAAATATATAATTTATTGACCAACAAGTATCAAACCGAGTGTCAATCAAATAAAACACCTACTTCTTCTGTAAAAATATCTAAGCCACATAGAATTAAAATATTTTAAATACTTCAAAATTCTTCTAAATGATGTTCACTACTTGCAAAACATTTTATATTTGACAAATAATTTTAAGAAATTGAAACGAAATTTATATTATTGATGTATTACTTTGCTTTCAGAATGAATAAAACATGCAATTAAAACCATTTCTCGTCCAATTTATTTCCGTTTGCAACTAATACTTTAGTACAGAAGGAATAATAAATATTCTTGTCAATTACAGATATACAGGGGAAAAAAAGTTTTAACGGATGATACATACGAGGGTTGCTATTTATATTTCTGGCCTAATAATGAAAAAACAAATATGTAGGATCGAAATTGGTTTTATTGTTTTTCAAAATATTCTCCATGATGATCAATACACTTTTGCATGCGTTTGAACCAATTTTCAAAGCACTTTTTCCAGTCCGATTGAGGTAACTCCAAAACATGCGTTTTGAATGCATCAACCGCTTCTTCGGGGGTCGAAAATCGTTGTCCACGTAATTTATTTTTGATGTGTGGGAATAAGAAGAAGTCATTGGGTGCCAAATCAGGGCTGTACGGCGGATGACCCATCAGTTCGATCTTTCGCTCCGTCAGAAATGCCTTTGTTTGAGTCGATGTGTGAGAGCTCGCATTGTCATGATGAAGAATGATTCGCCTGTTCTTCTGCTTTTTTCGAATTTCTCCGATGACTTCTGGCAAACAAATGGTCGTGTACCATTCAGAATTGACCGTCCTGCGTTGCTCTAACGCCACTGTTGCCACATGACCGTTAATGCCGAAGAAACAGGCAATCATTTGTTTCGATGTGCTTCTTCCTCGAACAACTTTTGTTGGTTTTGCCTCGTCTTGGAAGACCCATACAGTTGATTGCTGTTTTGTTTCCGGCTCATATGCATAGATCCATGATTCGTCACCTGTGTAGATGTTATACACAGCCTTTGATGTACCTTGAACGTATTTTTCCAACATTTCCTTGCACCAATCGACACGAGCCTTTTTTTGAGCGTTTGTCAGATTATGCGGGATCCAACGCGAACAAATTTTTTTTACGCTCAAATGTTCATGCAATATTTTATTGATGCTAGTCATACTAATGTCCAAAGACGCCTCTATCTCACGGTATGTCACATGACGATCTTGCTTTATCAGTTCACGCACAGCATCGATCTTTTCTGGCACAACAACGGATTTTGGACGACCTGCACGGGATTCGTCCTGGATCGAACATCGACCACGATTAAATTCGTTATACCAATTTTTTACAGTGCTGTAGGATGGCGCTTTATCGCTGAATAAAGAATTAAGTTCATCGAAGCACTCTTGTCTTGACAATCCACGTCGAAAGTTATGAAAAATAATGGCACGAAAATGTTCACGATTCAATTCCATTTTTTGAAAGAGAAAAACTTTTCAATTTACTGTCAACAACACAAATGATGCTATAATGGTAAATCGTCTGCTGAATTTATGTTTAAAAATATCAAACTTTCGATTGAAATCGTCTGTGGTCGCCTAGCAACATTTACTGTTGCCAAGGCCAGAAACATAAATAGCAACCCTCGTACTACTTCGTATTTCAAAAATTCTAGTAAACATTTTAATAAGGTTTTTGAAGCTATTTTGCTATTTGTTTTGCTTTCAATTACCATTTTGCCAAGTTTCTGTAAACAAAAATCTTTTTTATGAATGAGTTTTGGATAATTTAACTCCTAAACAAAAAAATATATATTTAAAAATAAATAAAGTTTCGTTTTATTTTCATCCCTATTTTGTAAAGGAATTTATTTCTCTCATTATAAAAAGTTTTTGTTTACACTTGAATTCATAAATGAAAATTTAAATAATCAATGAAATATGTATTCAAGAAATGAATCAAGTATCTCAGGGGAACTCAGTTTACAAGAATCGCAATAATAAATCCGCAAAAACTTTCCAATTTATTTAAGACTTAATATATGCTTCAAAAATTTATTCTTTAAAAAAATAGAACATCAAGTAAACAAAATGTATGGCAAATATCATATTTATTCATTTCTTTTTGAAAATATTTCTTAATGAAACTATATACCTGCCTCTTTTGCGAAATGCATCACATTTATATCTCGTGTTTTCTGGATTTTTATTAATTTTTTTGCTCCGGATTTTTATTATTTTTTTATTATTTTTATTATTATTTTTTTTTCTTTTTCCCTTTTTTCATTGTTCTGGAATTTTTCCATGCTTTCTCTACATTTTGAACTTTTATATTTTTGTTATTTTTAACTTATAAAAACAACGTATAGGATAGTCATGAAAATGGATGATTTATTGTACATTTGATTACAATTTTCTTTAATTCTAACAATTGAGACTAGACATTATAATTTCTATTGTTCATTCAGGATAACAGCAAAGTTTATTCTTCTTGTATGATTTATACGCGCATTTTCCATTTTATATTTATGTATTTATTTATTTTATTTAATTAGGTACTTTCATTTCAAGAAGGAAGATAATCACCGATACCCACACCTGCAATTTGTGACGTCAGTGACAACTGATCGTTTATCACCAAAATGGCGTGTTAAATTAGAGCTTAGTTTCTCCACATAAAATAGAATATTAATTAATGTGAAGTTAATTAAATGCAGCACAGTATCTCAGATCGAAATTGTAGTAATATAATTTTTTCTCGTCTACCTTTCTTATTTAACTTAGATTTATTTTATGTTTATTTATTTCATTGTAACCGTGATATATTTTTGTTATGTGTACCTGACTACTTCTATGCAGAATTAGTTTGTTTATGTTCCATATAGCTTCGTACCTGTCTTTGTGTTAAAGCTTTGTGTAAATATATAGTAACCTAACTTAAACCTTAGTGTCATTTAAGAGATTAAGAGAATGTGTCATTTAAGAGAATTCATACTTGACAGTCTTAGCTTACTTGAAATTGAGTAGAAAGATCAGTTTCTAACGTAAACAAATGCCACGCTTCAAAAACCAATCACTATCAAAATACCCACATTAAGGCCGGGATAGCCTGGTCGGTGGGGAGTTGGGCCCATGTCCGAGAGTTCGTGGGTTTGAACCCCACCGGCTGAAGATTCCTCGTGTAGTAAAGTGACTGCTACACGTTAAATCTGTCGAGTCGCAAAAGTCCTCCATGTTCCCATAACAAATCAACACCTCTGGAGGTACTGGATTGGTGATCAATTGTTCTCTGATTCAGGTCAAAATTATGATCTGTGGATGTATGAATAGGTCCGCCGTGTAAACGGGTGCGACGTATGGCGTCGCAGAAGTCGAATTCTTGGCCATAGATGGCGCCACTGGAAAACAAGAACAATCGACACCTCTTCCTAAACATGCATACGTCTACATACCCACATTTTGTCACTTGCAGGTATCACAGTCTATCCTCCATGTCGTTAGTAGAAAGTTTCTGCAATTATAAAAAAGGTGGCAACTCTAAATGATGAGCATCCCAGACCGGAGCCGATGCCTCATTGTGCAGCTCTATAGAGGCGTAAATAAAAAATATCATACGATATCACTAAATGGTAATAGCTGATGCTAAATAATGTAAAAATTCGAAGCTACATTCTTATTATACAAAGCGAAACGAATCCATATTTAAGCGATATCCTTTGTCCGATGGTAAAAATACTCTAGTTGAAAGAAACCACAGTTCTAAGAATCAAACCTAAATTCACGGTATTTAAACCATTCATATGGTAATTTTACAGCTCGCTGTTGCTAAGATTGACACGAAATAATGCATTTCAAAATTATAGCTCTTATTACATTACATATTGTAACAAATAAAATCTCGAAAGTAAATGTAACCAAATAATTGGTTCCAAAGTATCCTGATAAAACTACCAAATTGATTTTCAGAGCTATCAATCATTTTACCTTTTATTTAGTAATTTTAACCTTTTAATGCATTTGCCTCTTACCAATAGAAAGGTAATAGTCTGTTTATATTTATGCAGTTTCTTTAAAAAACCAGTTTGGTTAAATGGTCCATATGAGTTAGATCAGTGGTTCTTAACCTTTTTATGTCGCGACCCGAAAAAAAGTCACAATTTTTTCATTGCTTTATTTTAGATCGTATTTTTAAAAAATCTTCAATCCTACGATGATGATTTTTTTTAACTTACAAATTTTTTATTTATTTTTTTAATAATAAAGATAAACAAAAGTACTTTTCGATCCAAGGAAAATTTAATTAATAATCAAGTGTTTTTAATAATTTTTATTGACCAAATTAAAATATATTTATAACTTTTTGAAAATAATTGACATTTTAACTTATTCCTAAAAAAAAAAAGAAATATCAATACATATGTTAAATCTTTTAAATTTTAAATGCAAGTCATACAGTTTTAATGAGAACCTTGTGCTTGAATACATTTTGAAAGATCATCAAACCTCGGTTGAATGCTTGTCAAGGAGCACCTTATATCTATTTCCGGATTTAACTTGTTCCGGTAATTGTTTTTGATTACACACAGAGCCGAAAAACCCGCCTCACACATATATGTTGTTGAAAAGGGCAATAATACTTTTAGGGCTTCTTTAACAATTATTGGCTTTTCGGTTTTTAATTTTAACCAGAAAGCACATAAAGATTCAGTGTTTTTGTAGAAATTGTATCGAAATGCTTGGTCACTTTGTATTTCTATTAATTGTTCTTGAAATTGATAATTATTAACAAATTCCTCATGCAAATCACTTACATCAAAATTAAATGGCATTCGAACCCAATTATATTTGAAAACATCGTCTGCAGGGAAATATCGATCAAAGTCTGCTATTAGTTTTTCTAAATGATTAATAATAATTTTCTGTATTTCAAAATCTGTGATATCAATATTATTGTCTTCAACAAGTAAATTAAGAGTCAGGAATGAAGCAAGTTTCTTTACTTCAACCTTATTTCGCCATAATTTGAGTTTATTTTAAAAACATGTAATTTTTTCAGTTAATTCAATAATAGTATGATTACGTCCTTGCTTAGACGTATTTAGATTATTTATTTCAAATAAAATATCTGACAAATAAGCAACTTGAGTAATCCACTTCAACTCGGAGAATTTAAATGCAAATGGGTGTTTCTTTTCTCTCAAAAATAATTGGACTTCTGATAATACTCTTTGAACAACTTTGCCCCGGGACAGTCATCTAACTTCAGAATAATATAATAAATGTTCGTATTCTGCACCAGATTCGAAACACAGTTCGCGGAAAATTCTACAGTTAAGAGCTCTTGATTTGATAAAATTGACTACCGCAACAATTTCATCCAAAACGATACATAATTGTCATTGTGGCTGAGTAAGCCACAATGACTTCTTCTAGGAGATGTTGATATTACTTATTATTTGGTGCATTTCTAACTTTTTTGGTTCGACTCAGCGCGACCCAAGAAATATGCTTCGCGACCCATAGGTTAAGAACCACTGAGTTAGATGACTGTTAATTATTTCGCCTGGTAATATAGTTTTTCAATTATAACAGGGGACAAGAATGATGGCTGCAAATATGTATTTAAACTGTTTTAAAGAAACTACTCATATATATCACACCATGGTGATATTTTTTTATATATCTCTTACGAGAATTTATTTATTTTTTGCGTACATATGTGGGTTTCTTTAAAAATACAAAGAATGGCTTAGAAATTCTTCTCAGTTACAAAAGCAAATATTTCAATTTTTCGAAAGACTCCAAAAATATACATTGAATGATGATATAGTAAAATTCGAACCCATAGCAGATATGATTCAGAGTCGTTAGCGGAAAAGCAATGCTGCAAGGTGAGGCTCGAGTGAAATAATCATATATTATTGGACTCTCCATTACCACGTGTTGTTGTCCTTCTATCAAACTCTCAGAAGCTTAGAAGTAGTGGGGTCAATAACTTTGTGTTGTTGTTCTCATTTTTATGCTATCTGTTCTGCAGTTTGACATGATACAATCAATTATTTGCATAAAGTACATGATTTTCTCTACGTACCGAAGCCAAATTTATTTATTTACTGTAACGCATCCATGGTCACGCTTCATACCCGCTACCTTTATTTCAAATTACATTCGGCCGAAATATGTGACTGATGTAAAAATGATTTTAAGAAAATCATTACTATTTCAGAAGTTAATTTTCTTAGTTTTCTTACACCTATGCAGGTTTGTGTTCCTATTACAAAACACCTTTGATAAGCCTTACTTAAGTTTAAGAAAGGATTACTCAAATTGGAGAAAGCAATAAAAATATGCATCTATTNTGAATGTGTCAACCTTCATCTATCAAAAGGTGCCTCCTGATAGAATTAAGTTAACGTGTCTTATATACTAGCGATTTGGTATATAATATTTGTAGTGGTAGTTAGTTATGCCACATTACTCCCCTTCCAGAATTTTATCTGAGATAGAATTCGATGAACGGATACCACTAGTTGATTCATGCTATCTTTTTTTATTTATGTCATATTTTGCTCATTATATTTTTACTTCATAGCATTTCCGATCATTATTTTTTCCTTCATTTTTGTGAAAACAGGATTTTGTTGTTGTTGTTGTTATTATTCTTAATTTTTGTTTTTTAATGACCGGGAGACTTTATTTACTTCACCGATTTCTTTTTTCTTTGAGCAGTTTATATTAAGCAAATCAACTGTTTAATGTGGACGATTCATCATGTTAGCGAGTTCATATTACATCCACAGGTCACCAATGTAGGGGATTTAATTATCGACTATGTCAACCTTCATCTATCAAAAGGTACCTACTGATAGAATCAAGTTAACATGTCTTATATACTAGTGATTTGGTATTTAATATTTGTAGTGGTAGTTAGTTATGCCACATATCTTCATCGACTTGAAAAGAGTGTATCAGTTGAGCTTTGTAATGAGCACACATACCAGCGTATGTGTGCGTAAGATAAAGCAATTAAATAGAGGCATACAGGGTTATGATGTGATTTGGACAGCCCATCCGATTAACACATAAATTTTATGGTTAAGAATATTTTTACCTTTACGGTTTTGAAACCGTTTACAACTAGTAAGGTAAAAAGAACTTTGAATACAAAACTACACTGTTTTGTAACCATTTACTAAAGGCATAGTTTCTAAGCCATAAAAATGAGAAGTAAACAACCATTAGAACTGAGTGGATGCCATTAGTTTCTAATCCAATCGTCAAGGGTCACCAATGGAAGAGTGAAAGACACTGGAAACTCTTCATGTATTGAAGTAATGGAGGAATTATTACAGTATCAACGCTGGTAGTCGAACCTCTGTTCAGTGGTCATGAGATTGGTCGATCAGCCTTCTTAGCTACAGTATCACCTAACTATTCGGAACGGTAGGACTTGACAAGAAAAACACAGTTTGCGAAAATAGAATTCTGGTCGTTTAACCGTATTAAGAAAAAGCAATAAATAAATGGTTTTTCTCACATTTAACAGTTGAATATCCTCTCTTTTATGTTTATTTGACTTTTCTGGTTGAATATAGTAAAATAACAATTAAATAAATTGCTATTTAACCATTTTTACCGAGAAATTTCGAACGGCGCATTAGACTCAACGTAAAATGATGTATAAAAATAATGTCATACTTGTTAAGAGCAGTAGAAAGTGTAAATATAAAATAGTACTAGCCGAAGATAGTACTTAATTATTCATTATTATACTAGTTATTCCTAAACTTTGAAATTTTCATAGTGACATTAACTCTCTTTTTCATTCGTTTAAACGTAAAAGATACCTATAAAGCACCGTTTCCCTTGTCTTAGATAGCAATGCCACATGCAGTAACAACTCAAGCTTAATACTTTTTGTCCATAAAATCATTACAAATTCTGAAGTATTAGTCCTATTGTCTCCCACTTTCTTTCATATTAGAGTCAGAAGAAAAACATATTTGAACCAATACTAAATTTGTCTAAATATCAAAGCAATAGTTAAATTTCTCTCCATTTACTCTTCTTTCCATCTCCGGTCAAAATCCAACAAATGAGGTAATGCATTTTTGACCTCTTCTGACGTGGAAAATACTGAATTCATCACTGGCTAGAGCTTTCTTTTTGCCCTATTTTTATAGGTTATTGCCTTATTTTTACAATATTGCTTTATTTGCTCACACGTTTGAAAAGTTTTTCATAAATATAACTCAAATTATCGATAGAAATGTTAATTATATAATTTTCTTAAAATAAGTATAGCTTCAAAGTTGATGTTACTTAAAAATAAAAATAATATTTTTAAAAACCATGTTTTTGTTGTGGAGAATAATAATGAAAAAACAAAAATTTGAAAAACGAAAAACGTGGGGTGCATGAAATACATAGCAGTAACAGTATGTGTGCTCATGAGAATATGTGTATCTATATCTGCAATTGTATCTGAATGTGTATGTGGAAAATGTTTGTGTACATGCATGTGTATGTGGGTGCATATGTGTATGTGGTTGTGCATGTGTATGAGTAAGAAAATGTGTATATGTATGGGTATATGTACTGCTATGTATTTCATGCACCCCATGTTTTTCGTCTTTCAATTTTGTTTTTTCACTATTATTCTCCACTGCAAAAACGTGACTTTTAAAAATATTATTTTGATTTTGATTTTTTTGTACTCACTTCCAAAATCTCAATTTTTTTCGCTCACAGCTAATCAACTGACATGTGACACTAATTTGAAATAATCAAATCGACAACAAAAGACAATCCCGAAAATATTAATTTTTCTTTAATTTTAATTTTATTTTACTCTGTATGCATTTTTTCTCGTCCTTTTCATGCATTGTCATCAAATTTTGGACTATGTGCCAAATTTAAAGTCTGTAGCTAGTCGGGAAGTTAGTTTAAAATACGTAATAATCGAATCAGCAACAAAAGACAATCGCAAAAAGATTAATTTTTCTTTAATTTTATTTTACTTTGTATGTCTTTTTTCTCTTCATTTTCATGCATTGTTATCCAATTCTGAACTATGAGCCAAATTTGAAGTCTGTAGCTAGTCGGGAAGTTAGTTTAAAATCGATTACAAAATTCCCCCCGAACAGACTTACACGAAGGCAAGTTGATATAAACGTGGCAATGAATAAATATTTATTTAAGGCTTTGTCAAAAGTATAATGTTGGAAAACATAAAGGACGGCAAACGTCAAATTAATTTATTTTCTTTTTTTTAGATAAATATTATTTCTAAATGGAAATATATGCCGGCATCTTTATAAAAAATATCACCTTTATTATTATCATCATACCGTAATTATATCAGAATTAATATTTTCACACACATTGTTGCATATGCTATTTCGAATTAATAGACTACTAAATATGAAATAGATCAAATATATATTTATATTATCATATTCATTATCGACTATTTCGTAACAATTTTACATTAATTATAAATATTTCATTTCTAACAAGAATTCTGACAAATGAGTGTTATGTTCAAAATAATGAAACTGACATTTGATACAAGACCCTTCGATTTACAGTGTTCATTGGAGTTAGCAACAAAGCTTACGTCCTTCATAATAACGCGAAGAATTATCATCTATAGACGAAGATTTAATGGGTTTTAAACCCAGCTTACTGTTCGCCGATCTCTTTCATTAAGCAACTGAGTTAAATATACTACGAAATTAATGATTTGGAGATCAATCTAGACAAATGAGGATGTTTATAGATTAATCTTTACACGCTCATTTTCCCGTACATAATTAGACAAGCTTTAGTCAATTCTGAATCGAAAACTTGATTGAATCGCATATGGAAGCTATTTCGACTTTGAAGTATTAAAATATTAATTAATTTCATTCTTTATCATTTGCAGCTGGTCACTTACTAAATGCTTTCAAACAAATTTCAATCGAAATAATATTTATTAAATTGTTTTCTCAATTAAGTGAAAGAGACGCCTGCTTTGTGTTGTTCTTTTTAAAAAGAAACAAAACTGATTGCTTTACAATCATCAATGATTTTTCAAAAGTTTAATTTATTCGCTTGAAATATATGTATTAGTAAGCGAACTTCCTTGTTCGACTTTACAGATATTCTCAACTACTCTCTCTTAAGTTAATTTTTAGATTCTTTTGAAATAAAATTTCAAAACTGAACTATTTTTCTGGAATAAATAATTTTTCTCTTCATAAAATATATCATATAGCTAAATATTCGATATTCATACTAGAAAAAATGCTTGTAGGATGTATGTACGTGTATACGTGATTATGCACGAAACTGAATAGTATGAACCAAAACAAATGAAAAATTTAAAATAAATTTTTTTTAATTCCTTCTTGTTGCGCATCTTGGTGACTTTACATTATTAGACTAAGCAAAACATGCTTTTATACGTTTAAATTATCTTAATAGAGATTACGTAAACTCAATATCATTCGGCTCCAAAAATGATGCATTTTCACCATTGCTACTCCGAAAATAATTAATTATGACTTTCCAGTATCTAGTTGGTTTCTCCGTGATCTTTCATTTTTTTAAAATTCTATAACTGTTATTTTACATCCAACTAATATTTTACATCTATTAAAACACGCCGCTTCAAAAGCATTAATATAAGTCAAATAATAAAGTGATTTTAGATAGCTCTCAAATTATTTAATCGTGAACGTTACCCCGAAAATTTAATTTTCTTTGCTTATCTGACTTAAAAGATCATAAATCAATTATTAAAGAACAAGCAATAAATTTCGTAACAGAAAATTATAAATGAAGCTGTAAATTAGTAAATTTCATCGATTTTATCTTTTAAATAATAAAAAAAAGTCTTCAAATTTAATAGCAAGGATTCTTAATGCTAAACGTATGAAAAATTCCTTTTGTACACATTCTTCCTAAACGGAAATTTTTTGAATGATTTTTTGAATTGGCGTTTTGCACTCGTTATCCCCATTCTATAACTCTAGCCTAAACTTTTCTAGAGTAAAACTGTTCATGAGTCATATACAAACTCAACCTTTAATTAACTACATACTGTGAAACAAAATACGTTTAAAACTGCCAGAATGTAGTAGAAATTATTGTGTTTCTGTCTCGATGAGAGCACCAAAAAAATCGGCAATTTTAACCAAAACGCATTGGTAATAATTTTGGAAAAATTAACAGTGAAATATAGTTTTATAATAACTGATAAAATTCGGTAATTTTATCGTGTTTCCTTAGAGTTCGGTATAAAAAAAAACAATTTTTTCGGTTAAATGTACTTTTCAGTTTTAAATTTTTTTTACTGTGTGTGTGATAATAAAAAGCATAGTTTTGAAAACAAAACATTCTGGTAAACCATTGCCACATGAACAGAAAAAAATACTAAATGAATAGTTTAAAATACAGCATATTTTGATTTTCATTTCCAGAATTACTTTTTTTAAGCAGAAATGTCATTAAATACAGTATCTAATTTTTACCTGAATTTTTTACTTTGTATAGATTTAAAAACAATACTCTTCAGCTTGCACAACATGTTAGGTGTTTTGAAATTGAAAGGCAATTCGTAATCATGAAATTTGATGGTATATCAGTATGTATGGTATATCAGACGATTTGCTGTTCCATAAAAATTTATAGCAAAAATGATAGTTCGAAATGTTTTGAAATTTTGAAATTTTTTGGTCCGAAAATTTTGATTTCAAATTTTTTACGGTGTGCAACTTTTAAAATCGCACTGTACGTAATCTGATTTTACATGCATATGTAATATTACTTCAATTCCTTGAATCTTCAAAAAAGAAATCTTAAAAAAAGTTTAAATTGCCAACATTTAGTTAAAATTACCAAATCTTACCACATTTACTATCAAACAGCGTGTTTATGAAACTCGTATTTCATTGTTAACTTTACCTAAAAGTCATTACCAAATCGCCTCAGTTGAAACTACCGTGCGTTTTGATGTCTTCATAGAGCAGAAACATGGTAAGTTTTAACATATTCTGGTAGTTTTTACCATATTTTTTTCTCGTCATACTTAATAAAAAAACATCAATTTTTTTATAATGTTTAATATCTTAATTTTTAGTTCTGGAGCCGACTTCTAGTCTGAAGTCAAATTCTTGCCACTCTCGATGAAAAAACATGCCACGATCAATGATGGTAACGAATTCGATTGTGTATGTTTGCCAATATGGTGCAACTGGGGTTAATACCACAATTACTGGAAAATTATGCATCTTCCCTTTTTTAACATGATGGGCCACATATATATTGGGTGGTAACCTATCACTCGCTCCCCAATTATCAAAATGACGTTCCTGATTTCCTCAATAACGAGCTTCCTCGTTAAACGACGACAGTCAACTTCTTCTTTGAACTCCTTGCTCTCTAAACTTAACTTCCTATGATTTTTTTATAGGGTTACATCAAATTTTATGTGTTCGTGCCCCCAATTATTTAACTGAATACCAACAAAGGACAATAAGTCGAGACCTGTTGCAGCTAATGCGGCAATAATTGGACCTTAAACTAGAAGTCTGTCGTATCACATTTGTGAAGTAAAAAACTTGTTATGTTTCTTTATCAGGTAAAATAAATCTTTTGTGTTACATTGGTAATATTTTGTTTGTTAAAATTCATCCGAGCCCCGGAGCGGATTGTGACACACCTTGCATAAAAATTAAATACAATAACATTTAGAAGACTATCGCTCATGCTATTTTCTGCTTAGACGAAATAAGTAAGCATTCTTTGTATTGTAACAGAATTTAATTAATTCAAAAAATTTTAATAAAATTTCTAACACATATTCACTATTCCTCTTTCCCTCATGAGAAAGAAAATAAAACATTTACTTTATATTATTATCATAAACCTGCTTAATTATTATTATGACTGCAGAAAATCAAAATGAAGTATAAACATACATAAAATGAACATTAAAGTATAATAATAAGCATTCCTTACTTATTCAGTTTCCTTATTTAGATGCAAAAATGCAACGGAATTTAATAATAAATTCAGAACTATGTTTCTTTTTAAACATGACTATAAAAATGTAGTTATCTTATAGAAAATAAAAATTTATTAAGTTATTTGCTCTAATATAGAATAAAATTTATCAATCCTCGATCGAACAATTTATAGTTGCAGTATGAAACTTTTAAAGAGGAATAAAAAGAAAAGATCCATATAATCATTTCGAAAGGTTTAGTTGAAATAAAGTTATGGCTGTTTCTAAACAATAACGCACTTAAACAAAGAATGAAATGCCAACAATTTCTGCTCCTTATAATTAGTATCATAAAATTTTTACGACATGGAAGAAAATAGTTTATAAGTTATCGAATTCTTCCTAAACTAAATTATTGACGATGAAATAAAGGGAGAACTATTGTATTTATTCTCAATGAACAATTCTATAGATTTACTATTAATTTATTGTTTATTACATACTTATTGTGATAAAATTAGCTTCACAATTTATTTTGACAGTTATATACTTAAATAGAAGGAAATAATTCAAGGTAATATTCAAATATCAATTTATTACAGACCTGCGAACAAAAATATTATTTCGGATTTCCACATATTTTTTGAAATCTGAAGTTTCATTCGAAATTAGAAAAAGAATATCAAGGAACATAGCTGAGTGGTCAGGCTCTTGACTATCAGAATCATGAATGATTTAAGTAAAGATATGATTTAGCGTAATTGGAAAAGACAACTGGAAAACATATTTATTTATTGGGCCACGTTTGAAATTATCTACTTCCAATTTCATCCTTTTCAAGCAAAAGTCAGTTTCGCTCTGCTCTAAAATAAATTCAAATAAAAATTAAATAAAATTTGCACGCGATGTTTTGTATATTGTCGGAATATGTTTCATTATCGCATAATTTATCTTGCTTTTAGCAGTCTACCTAAATCTTGTTCTTAAAAATCTTGAAAAGAATAAGCAATGTGCGATAATCATGCGGTGATATTTTTTTTCTTTTTTTCCTACATGTCTTATTTTTTAATCTTTATTCATGGTTAGTTGAATTGATGATAGCTTAAAAACTTTTCTCCTCTCGCTTTACTACTGTTTTTTAGTTTTTAGAACGTCGTTTGAAAAGCATTTTTTTTCTTACAGAGCTTTGTAATTTCTGAAGATTTAGATTATATTAAACTTTATTTTCTTACAAACTTCGTTTTGTTTATCCGAATTTTAGTTCTTTTTTTAAATTTTACACTCCAATCTGATTTTCTTTTCAAGAAACTCAAGTTGAAGTAAAAATTATCAGTTTAGGTTTACTGTTGTATAATTTTTCTCTTATCGTTAATAAATTTCAATTTATAAGTTCTTTCTTTTAGTATAGTTGTTTCATCGTATTTCGTAGCATTACACATTTTAGCCTTTTTAAACTTACGAAACTACAAAGTGCAACATTTAAATACAAATATTTAACTAAACGCTTTGCATTTAAATTTGGAGTCGTTAAAGATCAAAACGCGGTTTCTGCTACTAAGCAGATAGATAAAAAAAATAGTAGTTCGAATATTTCTATGAGAATTAGAAAGATCCGGATAAGGTGAAAGGGAGATCTAGTGATTCAAGAACTATAAAGTAAGTCGTGCCGTTCCCAAAACTTTGCTACCATCATGCATTTCAGACAATAATTTTGTTTAATAAGTTAGGCGTTTTAGCAAAAAGGGAAAATAACTTCTGTTATAAAAGTTATTTTACGTAAAAAAAATTCGATGAAATTAATAAACTTTCTCAACTGAACAACAAATAACCCTATAAATATCAGCAATAGCCTTCGAAATCTATCCAAGGCTTATTTCGAATGATAAGAGTGGTTTTTGTTGGTATAGTAAAGCTCTAATAGATTTTTCACCGGATTTGTAAACATGCGCAGCACAGACTCTTTTGAACTGCTAACCGATTCATATAAAAGAATCTGTTCAAACGCTCCACCATATAATAATTTGTCAAAGCAAAATTCTGTTTTGCGATATTTTGTCTGTATACGCTACTACTTTGTCACATTTGGTTAGCACGAGACTATTTTCCAATAGATTTTATCCATGCAAGATTCTGTTCTACGATATTTGGTGTACACTATAAAAAGTAGATATTCAAATTTCATTCAATTTTCTTCATTTTTGACGAAATCCTTTCGTATTATGTGCTCCGAGTGAACATTTCGTCTAAGTGAGGAAATAAGGATCGTCACTTCTTCGAGGAAATGAATTTCGTCAAAAGTATTGAAATATTTCGTCATTTTTTTCCGAAAGAAAATATCTCTAGTGCCCAAAATATTCTATTCTAATAATTACTTCAACGTGATAACCATGTAGATGAATCAATGTCCCCCCAACAACATAAGAATGAGAGAAAGATGAAATACACCCTTTCCCGAATCATGATTTGAACCCAGGTTCTTGTTACGAAGCGAACTCCTTGATCACCATGCAGTCCGAATGGCATGTTTTGTTACTTTAATTTTGATTGTCTAGTCTGCATTCTAGTTTCACCTTCCTAGCTAACCCTCCCTCGATGCTCTAAGATAAGGTTTCGAATAGAGGAAACATTTTCCTCGTATAATTGAGAGTTCGAATTTCAACACAAATCACGTGATTTAGTGACGGTTTTTTCAAACAAGGCTCTCCAAACCATCAAATTTATTTTAATGAAAATTTTGATGCATTTTATATAATTATTTATGTAACTATATATATCTATTGTGTTTGATTGTTTTTTTTTTTTTTATAATTATGTATTCAAAAGAAGATGTTTTGATCTACCCACTTTAACCCATTCTGGGGTAAAGTGGGTATAGTTCTAAATTTAATGCATATTTCACTAAAAGACATATGTAAATATTGTTTTAGAAATAAAAATTTTCTTAAATAAGTGTATCATGAGAATAGACATACAAAAATAGAAGATAGTTTTCGTTCGTGTTATTAAATTGAAGAGTTAATGTTCATGGCTATTCAAGTCAGATTTCACCTTGAATGTAGTGTATTTTGCAGGATTCTGTACAATTTCATCAAATAGCAAGAAAACTGTAATAGTTTTTGGTTTACTTAGACTATAAATGAGAATATAAAAATTAATATCTATGTTAATAATTTAAGTATTTTTACTATTTGCAGCAGACATATATATAATTATTCAATTTAGTTAATTTAAGGAAATTGTTTTTTTAAATGAAAAAAAATGAACTTTCAGAATGAAAATAGATACTTGCATGAAAACTCATCTATACATTTAAATATGCTCACTAATTTGTACGATGATAGTATTCTGTTAATTTTTTAATTGTATAACGTCTGTTATATTGTTATTTCCCATTTATTTACTTCTCTTTTAAATAAAATGCAGAAAAAAAATAGTTTTCATAGTTTAAATTACTATTTAGGGCAATAATCAAACAAGGAAATATTTTTTTAGCTATTTCATTATAAAATATAGAGCATTAGATACTTACTGAAGCTAACATAGAATTAAAAAATATCCATTTACTACAACACTTAGCTAAGCCGAATTATATCTTTACTCTATCTCCGAAAACAATATGCAATAAATAAAATTTTTAAATTTATTTTAAATTTTCTATTTGGATTTTTCCTTTAGATATCCTTCTACCAGTTTAAATTAAAGTTAATAGTTTTTCTAGTTTTTAATGATAATAGAAGAACGCTCATGACAGCTTAAACTAACATATTGTTTAGACTGGTCATAAGCAGATAGTTTCTAAACATTAAATTTTTTAATCAGTTTCTAAAACTGAAATAAAAAATTACTTGCCGCAATCCCAGTTAATAAATATTAAACAAATTATCTAAAAATTAGTCCAAAAACATTGAACAAATTATCTCAATTTAAAAGGAGAAAATATACGTTCTTAAAATGTACCCACTTTACCCCACCTAACCCTACAAGACTTGAACGTGAAATCATGAAACGTGAAATCATGTACTAAGATGTGTAAGACATGTATACAGGGATACAATAGAATAAAAAAAATTAACATTTAATATTTTTATTGAGAATAATTAACTGTTAAACTTGTTGAAAAAATACCATATAGGCATTTGAACAGAATAAAATTTGGCATGCTGAAGGAATTTGGAGTGCAAAATTTCAATTGATTCGAAACTCATTGCAAATTTAAGTACTTTTTTGCGAAATTATTCGCACATTTTTCTTATTACGATTACGAGTTTTATATTGTGGCTTAAAAGAAATATTATTCAAAAATATTAAGTTCTTAACTAAGCAAGTTTATGTTCATCATATTTTCATGACCACGTAAGCTTGAGATGTAAATTCATTTTTACCTAGTTTTCTGTTTAAACAAAATAATTAGTATTTTTACACTGATGATCAAAACTACCAATATTTGGCCAAATTTACCTTGTTTATGGCTTAGAACGCTTAAAAACTCGGTAATTTTTACCGAAGTGGTTTGATAATAATTTTATCAAAATTAGTAATAAAATATAATTTTATAATACGTGACAAAATTTGTTGAACGCCAACTTAATACGTCAACATAAAAAGCAAAAGTTGTAAGCTTTTCTTCCTATATATATATATATATATATTATATTAAGCATAGAATTAAAGTTGCATAATAGCTTTAAATGGAGCACTCTTCTTTAAAAACAATTTGAATATTTTTTGAAGGTTTATAACACTAACCTTTTTTTAATTTATCTTTTAAACATTGCTGCTATTACGTTTCTTTGCTACTATTCCCTTTTCAACTATCGAAAAGTTAACAACAAAAATCGAATCTAAAACCAAAGATTTTGATATCTTTCTTAAACGTCGTACAAATAATAGAACGTCCTCTTTACCTTTCAAGTGACTATTATTGAGTCCGAGGAAATTGGATAGAGGAAATCGAAACATCTAACTGCCACGGTTTTCTCAAATGGTTTTTACTTAACCGAGGCTTATTTTCGTTAAAACAAGACTTTTCCTCCACGAATTATTTCTATTTTTATCCGCATTCATTGTAAACCATTTTACCTTAAATTTAAAAATGTGTTCTTAATGCAGTTTTTTTTAAAAATATTATCTGTCTTTCTGATCCCCCCCCCTGCAATATCTAATAAATTGGACAACATTTTTATTATTTAAAAGGGTAATATTTTAATTTTTTCCTGTTTTTATGCCTTTTTAAAGTGATTGTTTATACGTATNTAACTTATAGAACAAAATTAATCCATCTGTTCTTTTGGGGTGTCATAAGTGAAGATTATAAGTACTATATTAAAATATGAAATGAAGTTCTATGCTTCATGACATTGCAAGAAGAATTTTCCGTCCTACGAAATTACGATTTAGCTGAAAATATCTATCAACAAAAAATAAGCATAAAACTAAAATAAAAAAAAGAATAATAAAATTTTAAAAACTATATTTTTCAAACCTGATAACGAAAAAAGTTGAACGCATCACTTTCGTATTAATCTAGAAAATGCCCCTCCCTTTCCAATTTGGAGTAGAAGACCTGCGACCTACGTTTCAGGTCTACGTTACGATATATAAGCTGACCAGCATCCATCCGAAACTAAAAAACTGGTAGAAAAATTTCTAAACAAATGCATCATTCCAATAATAATAAAAAATTCTGTAAGAGAATCTCTGTGAAGGATTTCTATTTTCAGAGTATTAAATTTGAATGGGAAAACAGCAAGTTTTCAAATATCCGTTAAGAAATTTTACCAGCGTTTGAGTTTTGGAAGTGCGCTGGCTAACTTAATATTTATATATAAAACGCAAAATATATATATATATACCTTGTGTACTCTTCCAAAACATTTCCTGCTGAAAGAAAAAAAAATAAATTGCATAGAGTTAGTATATTATAACCGTCGTTGAACAACCAACCCAATTTTTCATGTTTACAAATGTTTAACTTCGTAGTCTTGTAATTTCAAGCTCAATCCAGAGGACAAGGAGCTGCAGAATCAAGTATTTGAGAAAATTTTGCCTCCGTAGAGGACTTTTTATTGAAATGACCCGCATTTGCGTTACAAGGAGTGGGAAACTACGAAAGCCTCCCATGGTTAGTAAACGGCAAGGAGACTCTGACCCATAATCCGTCCACCACTGGGGATATTTTACGTCAGCACTGTGTTCGGTGCAAGCCGGATGCGGAATTCGTACCGATTTGCTATCGCTGGGATTCTAACCCGGTTCACCTCATTGAAAGGCGAACCCGTCATCACGGCTCATAGAGCTAGTATCGGTGGGTTTTCGTATTTTTGTTCAGACCTTGTATATCTAAACAATATGCAAAGTATACCAAAAATTAAAATTTTCCATTATTATGGCATGATTAAAAATAAATAAAAATTAATTAAATTTAATAATTTTACTAACACTTAACGTTACATCTAAGCTAAGTAAAAACCGTATTTTGTCATTAACTGAATCTCGGGTCTCAAAAGGCAATGCAAATATAAGGCTAATGTTGCCCAAGAAAATAACGGAATTTATTTTTTTCTAATTACAACAGCAATGTATAAATTGTATTATAATACAACATTTCAATATGAAAAAAAAAATTAATAGCTCGTAAAATGTAGTAACACGTCAAACAGCAATCCCAATGAATGAAGCTCAAAGATTAGGTTACGAGGGGACGGTATAATACAGTTTTCATCCCCGATTGGAAAAATATTACAAACTTAAGTGTATATAGAATGGAAATCAGTTTTCTTGTATTTATTTCACAAGCAATAAAGCATTAAACGTAAAAAATAATTAAACTAAAAATTTAACTCCTCATACTATAACTTCTCAACGAGCTCATAAAACTGCCTACCACACAGCAAATAGGATGATTCAAACTTTTGTTGACTGTGTTTTTGTTTTTTTTCATAAGTTTTTTTTATCTGCTTTTTAATTTAATTATTTGCTTAAAATGATAAAGTAAATAGGTAAAATAATAAAGAATACATAAAGCAAGTATCTCCATACCACCTGTTCTCCTGTAAGGGTTTCAATGAGATATCATCACGCAACCACCTTACTGTCCGGACATTGCACAAAAAGACAACCACATATCTTTGGGTGAACAAAAACTCAGACGTAAATTATTCAGCTTCTACGACAAGGTAAGAATTGAATTTCAACGGTGGCTGGTTGATACGAATTGCTCTTCCGACGCTACGACATCAGTGCTGAAGAAAAATATCCAATGTAGTATACGTATCATGGGCCAGAACCCTTTGCCATAGGGCTAACCGTGAAATGTTTTCATGGTTTTCCTCTCCATGTAACGCAAATGAGGGTTAGTTCCATCAAAGATCCTTCTCGAAAGCTAGTTTGTCCCAATGCTTGATATAGGAGTTCCCTTATCCTCTGAGTTGGGTTCAAAATTGCAAAGCTATGGTGTAGAACTTTGATAGTCATGAACTCAGAATTGGGTTCAACACTTGTTATAAAATAAAATTAATTTACTATCAAAGATGCTATCTCAATGGTTCATGAGACAAGTTTTAAATATGATAATTTTAGTATATATTCTATTACTATATATTCAATAATATGACTTTTTATTATTGAATATAACTACATATTCCATAATACAAAATCAAAATAATTTTTGAAGCTATTTTAAGCAAATTAAAATAATTTTACACAAAATTATAAAACTTTTTTTTTTTTATCAAATGCTAATTTCTTATAAATCAATTTCCTTAGAATATATGTATAATTTTTTTATTTATGATCTTATCTGACGTTTTTTTTATTTATGATCATTATCTGACGTAATCATTATATGCCCTTCTGTCATTGTCATTTTTATATTTTACTAAATTATTATTTCGTTCGTACAAGCCTTTGAGATACGTAATTGCATTTTATACAATAACGATAAAAAAAATTTTAATAAGCACAAAAGCATCTCTTTTTTTCAATTTTGCGTAAAAATTTATCTTCAGAAAATATGAAGAGAGAGATAAAAAGCACCCTGGATTACTTACAACCTAACTTAAGATTAAACAAAATCAAAATAAAACTATCAATGATCGGCATAGAACTTATTTACTCTTCAAATTGTTTTAAGTCTCGGTTAATCGTTTCGACAAAAAAAATTATGTGCTACAAGATCTCAGAAAATACAAAAACAGTTACATCTTTCGGATACACACAGAAGAGTTCTCTTTTTAAAAAGCCTTAAATATGTCCACCTTTGATTAAAATACGCTTAGTTTAAAAGTGCATAATTATATAAATAAAACGTAATAACACTGCTCGTTAATGATCTAATTTGTCATATTCAAAATCTATATGAAGTGATGGCTAGCTAGAATGTAAAGATCAAAGCAAAAGCATCCAGTATATGAGATGAATATCTTAAATGTAAAGAAACAAGTCAGTCAATATTTTGAAATTTAGAATTCAATCTCCAACATTGTCTTCATTAAACTCATATCTTTGCTATACATTCTACTCAAAACAGTTATCGGGTGAGATGAAAAAAACTATAAATCAATACCACAGTTTGTCTTCAAGCCATGAAGAAAATTACTTTTATCAGAATATAATTCATTTTTTTGGCAAATAGGAACAACGATTTTTTTCTATTTGAACATACACTGTTAGAATTTTCATTCTAAAATTATGGTTTAAGGACCCGCAGCGGTTCGTTCTATCCGATTAACCATGAAGTTTACATTAAAGAACATTTTTTACCTTTAAGGTCAGGGGTCTGTGCAGAAGAAATTTGGGTCCGTTAACGGACCCTTCACAAAATGTCTTTTCATAAAACGGACCCATCACAAAATACTTTAAATTAAAAACGGACCCTTCGAAAAATGATTTTCTTTTAATCGGACCCTTCACAAATTTGTTTATCTTCATTATTGTTTTGTTAATCGAATCCCAGGGCAGAAAACAAGAAAGATGGATGTAAGCGAATTAAGTTTTGTTTTCGGCAGACGATTCTTCCATTATTCGTCCGAAATTATTCTGCGTTCAGCAGTATAGGCTAAATACCAAATATTTGTCTGTTGCATCTCTAATTTAGAAGCAGCAATTGTTGTTTATTTTTTAAAATTTAATTTTTTTAATTACAATTTTACAGTGTTGAGCATAATCTTGTATGTCTTTACAATTTAAAAACTCCTTGAAAAAAAATTTTTTTTTGCAATAACGGACCCTATTTGCACAAATTCATAAAAGCGGACCCTGGTTGAAAGAATGTGAGTAATTTTTTCACAATTTCACAAAAACCGGACCTTTCACAAAATGTCTGGACAGACCCCTAAAGGTTTTGAAACTATTTACGACTAGTTTGGTTATGAAACCTTGAACACAAAACTGCACAGTTTTTTTTAACCATTTGCAACTAGTATTGTTTCAAAATCGTAAAAAAGAAATTTAAATTGACACCGCAGCTAGGCTTTTCGTTAGGTAATACGCATTGAAGAGTGAAGGACACTGGAAACTCTTCAATAGAAGAAATGTTGTGGTGCCAACGCTGGGACTTGAACCACAGTTCTGTCAGTCATGACACTGACGGCTTTATTAGATGGGCTCAGTTGGAGCAATAGAATTCTGGTTGTTTAACCTCATTTGGCGAAAACAGTTAATAAACGGTTTTTCCAGCAGTTAACAGTTTGATTACCTTCTAATTTATAGTTATTAGACTGTTTTGTTTAATAAAATAACAATTGCGTAAGTTAAATTGTTATTTATTAGTTTTTCCGCGAAATTTCTGACTGTGAATAAACCAAGATTTAAAAAAAAATCAACATACTATAGAAATAAAGGAAAAATTTCCATATAAACTGAAACAAACAATTTTATTAATCGATTTTAAGAATGCCAATGCACTGTAACCTATATATAAATCAGTATTTGCTTCAAGGATTGAGAAACTGGATTAAATTTAAATATACATAAGGAAATATATTATTTGATTTGAATGATATTTGGTCGACTCTTAGTACATAAAAAATAAGTTTGAAGTTCTCTATAAGCATTGCAAGACTTTATTTTATTCGCAAATGTCGTTCTTCTCACTAAACGCTTTTTTTTAAGTTTAATGCATTTAAATAGGAATAAAATTAAAATAAAATACAGAACTTTTTAGTTACATTATAAATATTTCTAATAACAGATATTATATAATATGTAATTCAATATTATCTGTTAATTAATTAATTGTTTTATGTTAATGTACATGCACATTTTTAATAACTTTAACTTTTTGTGTATGTGTTTTTTTCCATAATTTTGAAATTTTATCCAAGAATTAAATATTTTTTAATAATTAATGCTAAATTATTTTCCATAAATATTTATTTTGAGTTGTATGCATAATTAAAATAATTTTGAAACTGATATTTAAAACAGTGTTTCAATGTGCTTAGAAAAAACTTTAAACCAATTTTTTTATAATATTTTCAAATTAATTTTTAAATCTATTCATCGATCAACCATAATATAACAATATGCATGTTTGTTTCGAGTTTTTTTATGCAATTTAACATTTGAAACATTTATTTTCTTTTATTTACTTTAGACCTGAGGTTCACGCATGTATACCAAAAATTATTAGCCTCTTAGCAGTATAATTAATATTTTCTTCATCATATTATTATTTATGGAAGTAAAATAGAAATTCTGAACAATAAATTATTTTTTTGCTACATTCCCTTACACTTCAGTAGTTAAGAAGTTTAAGGCAAGAATCTCTTTGAATGTGTTTCGGGGGACTACTTTGGACTAGATTATTTTGTTCCGATGTCGAATCTGTCGCATGCAATATATATCTTCGTGACCTAGCTGTTGGCAGCTAAATCTGCTTTACACTGGAGTAATTACAATAAAGTTACTTCTGCATCTATTTTCACTAATTCGCTTTCCTCATTGTATGCCCTGGAAGAAACTACAAAGCAACTTAAAATCATCGAAGAAACTAAACAACTATGGAACTTTAACATCAAACTAAATAGGGTTAAGGCCCATGTGGGGATCCAGGCTACCGTGAAGGCAGATCAGGCAACTAAGGCGGCCATCAGTCTAGGCCACATCAACCATGTGGTCCTGAGGTCACCCACACAAATCAAGTCGGCTATCAAATTATACACTTTAACACAGTGGACAAGGGAATAGAGAAGCACCACAAAGGGCACGTAAACTTATAAATTTTTTAAAGATCCTTCTACCATTCGACTGCAGGTCAGTTTTTACGGGCCATGGTTTTTGGATATTACCAAAGCAAATTTTTAAGTAAATGCTCAATCTGTCCTTACTGCAAACCAAGACATCATTCACCTGATTGCACAGAACCCGAAATCCTAAACACTCCGCAGCCGTATTATCGAATAATGTAAGACTGAACATCAAACTTTTCATCATTGTCCTGCAAAGATACCATCAAGAAAACTTTCAAAATCATTCTTGAAGATTTGAGATCCCCAGAACTCTCTGACTGTTAATTTTAAGGCTTTTATTTTATTTGCTATTCTCATTTGATCCATTGTGTAATTTTATACTTCCATACTGTTCCATTTTAACGTCTACTTTATGCATCTCTTTTAATCTTGAACTGATTGCAAGGACACGACTCCCAGTAGAACACCGAAGTCAAGCATCACTGGCTGTGGTCAGTAAGTGGGTAGGTAACCAATTTGATCAGCCTGCGTAGGGACAGAGGGTGAGCGGTATCGGTCCTCGTTAAACTGTTCTACCGTAAAGTGCTCAACTTAACAGGCAGGTCGTCGGACTACCAAATCAGGGGAGCCATCCCCCGTTCGTGGGATCAAAATTGCGATAGCATGTCTACGGATCACCTTCATGGATGTTTTCCAGACCTTCGCTAATAGTACATTCTACAGCTTTAGTACGACGTTGATAAAGTACCTACCTACCCTTTGATCTTTGACTTTTAAAATAACTGATTTTTAAACTATTTGAGTTTATCTTTACTGTTTAACATTTTAACTTCCGTTTTGTTTTTTTCTATTTTTCTTTTAACTTATTTTGTTTTTAATTTATCGATGACGATTTCTGACTATGTTAATTTGCATGGTGAAGTCATAACTCTCACTTTCAAAGGGTGGTCAAGTAAAAAAAATAAATATTCGAATTTTTAAATTAAATTTCGCATACACTGTTAAATGTTTCATTCTAAAATTATGGTAAAATTACTGGTAGCTGTCAGTTCATCCGATTAACAGCAAAGTTTATGGTAAAGAACATTTTTTTTCCTTTATGGTTTTGAAAACATTTACAAAAAGTATGAACACGATGAATACAAAACTATACAGTTTTTTAACCATGTACAACTAGCATTTTTCAAAAACGTAAAAAAAAATTATTATTTAACTAAACATAAGAGATCGGCTTTTCGTAAAGTAATGGACATTGGAGAGTGACAGACACTGCAAATTCTTCATGCGTGGAAGGAAATGGAGGAATTATTGTGGTGTCAACACTAGGACTCAAACTCCTGTTCTGCCGGTTATGAAATTGACCCGGCTATGATATGTTGAACTAAGTAGCTTCCTTTGGTCGTTCTAGTTGATGCGATAAAATTCTGGTTGTTTAACCGTATTAGGTGAAAGTAGTTAATAAACAGTTTTTGTCCTACCTAAAAATTTGATTACCATTTAATTTATGGTTATTTGACTGTTTTGATTGTTAAATATGGTATTATAGCCATTAAATAAATTTTTTTTTAACCATTTTTTCTAAAAAATTTCTAAAAGTGTGTAGTTTTAATTTTGCTGTAGGATCTAATCGATCATTTTTAAGTTACAATTTCCTTGTTCAGATTATTTTACGGCTCAACTTTTCTTCCATTCAAATTCCATAACAAGGTTTGATATACAGATAGTTTTATCCTAGAGCAGTAGTTAAAAGTTATATGCTAATACTAGAAGTTAAATACAGAGTAAAATATTCCAGATCATATTATGATAGTACCTTACGTACCAGTACTAGTTCCCTACGGTACGTAGAAAGGACTAGTACCTTACGTACCGGTACTTTGCAATAAAAATGGTAAACCGGTAAAAATTAAGTTGTGAAATTTTGCAGTAAAAATGGACAATGAAGTAAAAATTTTAAGTCTGCTACCCTCAGAGTGCTAGTACATTTTACCGTAACTAGTGGGCTGAGCCTCCTGCTCGCTAACGCTTGCCAACCCCCGAAAATTGCTACGCAATCTTATATGGTTTGCTTCGCAAACCATACTAACTCACCACTAACTTAGGTACTACTCGCTACTAACTTAGGTATATTGCAACTACACAAAATTCTAAGATTTCAAAACAATCATTAAAATCCATGTAACAACTTTTCTAAAAAAAAAATTACATCCTTTTTAGTAAATACTAAGTCATTAAAATAAATTTGAATTCAAATAAATGACATGTAGTTCGTTAAACCTATTAGAAATGTGCTATAGTATAAAATCTTAAGATAAAATTTCTAAAACTGATATCTCTTTAAAAAGGTTAAAATTTTGGCTATAATTAAGTCTATTAAAAATTGAAATAAGTGAATTGCAATGGAAAAACCTGCATAAACAAATAAATTCTAGTAAAACAAATAAATTCGTGATATAAATCAAAAATCGTCAAATAAATTCGTAATATATAAATTCGCGAAAAAAAGTGCTTTCGACAAAATAGTAAATCTATCGACAAAGACTACTCACTTCTGCTTAGCTTATGCTCTCTCTGGTTATTTCAGTTTTCGTTTTTAAAAGCGCTATATGTTGAGCCACCTCAACTAAATTCGGCATGTGACATTTTTAGCGGCAATCATTGGTCGATTTTCTAGCGTTGCCATTCGGGGAGTTGTAATAAGGCTTTTTTTTGTCGCCGTGTAAGAGAAATATATATATAGATATGTTTTGTTTTTAACTGTATCTGTCTATAACTGTTTTTTACAGTGTTTCAGCTTTTAACTGTTTTAGTTCGAAATTATATGCTACTAAAGTTAGAAGTTATATGCACTTTTAGTTAGAAGTTACACGCTTTTTTTAGTCAGAAATTATAGTCTGCTGAAACTGGAAATTATTTATTGCATAGGTTAAATGTTGTTTGCCATTAAAGTCAAAAGTTATTCTCCGAGTCTTGGAAATTTTTATTACGGGTTTATACAAACTACCTTATTTCTTTCCCACAATGTAAAAAATTCTAATCAAAATTAAGTTAAAAGTACTGGCACCGCTGGTACAACATCCAAGCAATCCATTTTACCTTAAAATCATTTTTTACCGCAAAATTTTATACCGTAATTTTCACAGTAATATTTATTTTATAACGTTGATTTAGTAATTTTACAGTAAATATTACTGTTAAAATTACTGTATGTCAGATTTTTATTCCCGTGAAAGTTTACTGTAAAAATAGATTGGGAAGTGCTGGTGATTTTTAGCGTAATTTGAAATTGAATTTCTTACAGTGCACTCTGCCTCGTATTTTAACGCAGCTACGTGTGAGGATTCGTCGTGCTGTCAATACTGTTGACAATACCATGCTTGAAGGTGTTTGGCAAAAACAGGACCGCATTGATGAATGAAATGTGAAAAAGGTTCAAACATAGGGTTCGAACAAACTTGTAAAGGTTATTACTAGAACTTGGATTGTTCTGTATTTATTTACAACAAGGTTTTTTTTTAAAAAACAATGACTTTCAAAAACTTTCGAAGGAATTATGAATAGGCATGTGTGTGGAATGGTCGCAAATCCTTATGCACCCCAGTAAAAAAAAATTGAAAGATCCATCCTCAACATTCGAAACATCTTCAACTTTCATTACGCGATCATACTCCTTTTTTTTCTTTATAACTCCTCCCAAATAATCCGGCAGCTTTAAATAGCGTTTTATTCCGAGCTGAAATTTAAATTTGCTAGAATACATTTTATGTATTAATGATAAGTATATTATTTTCACCTAGTATAGAACTCTAAAACATACAATAAGCACAATTTTTATGAAATACTATCTCAACTTTTGACAAACTGTTACGTATACTGCTATACATATTTCCTAATATGTCTCGCAAAAAAAGAAAATTGTTTTTAAGTCTTATTTTTTAAATGATATTGCACTTTTACATTTCTGTAAAGAAAAACATAGTATATTTTCTCATTTTATTACAAAGTAATTCTATGTATCTATATGCATCAAAATGTTATTGCACCTTTTGAATAAAGATACCGAGAAACTTGTTTATTGTACTTACAAAATTCTCGAAGTTATATTTCAAAATTTCACATTCAAAGTCTTAAATAAATATTGTAATTGAAATAGATATCAGGGAGCTTCAAAAGTTTTTTGGCGCTTTTGTATTACAAAGGCTGTGTAACATTTCAAATCCGTAGGCATCCAATGACAGAACTAGAGCTATTTTCAAACTTTTATGAATGTGGAAAATTCTTTTTAAATCAAAATATAAATTAAAAGTTATTGTTTCTAATAGTCGATTCATAGCTTTAAAAGATATATTAAAACTTTTTAAAAAAGAATTATTACTTTTAAAATGATTCACAATAAATTTTGTTACACACAATGAAAGATAATTTGAATTTTTGTTTTATTACTTTTTTTTAAATTTAAATTCAACTTATTTATTATTTTAAACCTTCAATGATTTTATGCTTATTATTTAACATTCATGCTGTAACATTGGATTATTATAAGAGAATTGAGCACTTTCAAGCAAGCAGAATGTTCTGTAATGGCAGCCCTGAATGTATACAGCATGATTCATAACTATTGTTTAAACTTGCTGTTGTAAGTCAAAAAACATGATCACAAGAAAGAATCATAAACAGATATATAGACGAAAACACAATTCAAATGTGTCAGATATTGTGTTGAAAGGTGAAAAACATGATTGCGAGTGTCAGAATTATTTACAGATACAGGAGATGGAAAAACTATTAGAAACATTTATATACTCACTCATATTTTCAGATTTCTCGAAAAATACTTAGAGAGTTATTTCAAAACTATGGAAGTGCTTAAATCAAGCAATTCCTTACATATATCAATAAAGTTTAAAACTTTTAGATGTTTGAGAGATCGGTAATAAATTACGAACGAAAAAGAATGTTTTTTATCACTCTATGCCAAAAAATACAGCTTAAAGCTTGTAATTCATGTCAATTACTTTGATAATCATATGAAATAAGTGCACAAAATTTCGTAAACCTAGCTTAAATATTCATAAAAATAGGAACATTTTTACTTAAAAAAGAAACTTTTTTTTTACTTATATTTTCCTACCATAACTGCAGAAATAGTCAATAAAATTAAACAAAACTTTTAGAGTAATTTTTAATTAGTAATAAAAATATCATTTTAAAATTTTAAGACTATTAGCTAAAAATTGCGTACGATATGAATATTTAAAGAAATCCTTTCATACTGCACGTACGCAGAAAACTTTTAGAAAAAATTTTAGAATTTTGTTTTGAATCGCTTGAATATCTTGAAAATGTAAAAAGTTTCTAGTAAATTTCTAAGTAACTTTTGTACTACTTTTTTATAGAAATCTTCAAATGATAAGGGGTTTTCCACAACATTTTGTTCTGTATCATAAAACTAAAAATAGCAAATGATAATACTCTAAAATTATGGTCCAGACAACAAAATGTGATCGTAGTGGGAAATAAAACACGCGAAATAAAACATAATTTAATAGTGCGTAGTAATATATAATACCGATGTCATTTTTAATAAATCGTGTTTAATAGTACTAAATGAAATTTGTGGAAAACCCCTTACCATTCAAAGCTTATTTTCCAAATTAACAAAAACTACTTAGAAAATCGCTAGAATTTTTTTAAACTTTCAGGATATACAAATCGAACTTTTTTCCTAAGTTATTAAGTACGTTTCGGAACAAAATTAGGAATAAAAAAAATTTAAATGTTTTCCGCGCATTCGCAAAATACTCATGTCTTTCGCAAATTTTAATGAATTTTTTCCAAAATTTAAAATTATATTTTTACTATTAATTAAAAATTGTGTTTATATTTATTGAATATTTCTACAGTTATTTTGAAGAAAGCGCAAGTAAAAAAAAAGTGAGTTTTTCATAAAAGCGTATACATCTCCACGAATATTTAAGCTAAGTTTACGGAATTTTGTGCAGTTATTCTATGTAATAATCAACGCAACTGTGAGTTTCAAGCCTAGGCATAAGATGTTCAAAAACATTATTTTTCTTTCGTAATTTAGTGCCGATCCCTCAAACCTCTCAAAGCTTTGAGCTTTATATATATATATATAAATATATATATATATATATATCACGCTCTAATTACATGTAAAAATATATTTTGGTACTTTTAATAATAAAGAAAAGTTTAACTCTTACTAAAAAAAATCTTCTGGATTATAGGAATTATAGTTGTGCTAAAATATGCTGTAAAATCCAAAAAAAAGTAGTTTGAATTTTTTTTTTTCATTCATATTCAAAAATGTATAAATAATTGATTTTGTAAATAAAATAAATTTCACTGGTGAATAACTGTTTCTCTTAGTTCTAAATAACTGCAAATTAGAAAAATTAGCATTTAAAAGAGAACTGCGTTGGGAAGATTTTACCTTTAAAGCAGAAAATGTCACTGGTGTTTCATGCTGTATTTCATAACCATAAATTATTATAATGCTAAATATGGAATTTTGCATTTATTTTGACCTAAATTAATACAAAGTAATGAAAAAAATAAGTTTTAATAAAAACTCTGTGTCGAAGGGTTAATCCACCAAAATCTAATATAGATAACCCAAATAATCGAAAGCTAAAATAAACTCATTAAAATATCATCAAAGCAATTTTATTTTAGGTAATCGAATATTATTTATTACCATTAGCATATTAATAAATATAGACTAGTACTAAAATAATCGGCGTTAATTACTCATTCTTGTTCGTACAACAAAGGATAAAAAAAAAAACTAAGGAACATTAACTTTGTATAAATAATGCTTCCTTATTTGATAAAACTACTATCGATTTGCTGTCTTATCGGCAATAAATAATGTTTTAATTGACATATTTACGTCGAAATGATGTAGCAGGAAAGTTTTAAGAATAATAAATCATAAACCTTAGCGTGCGTAATTTCGCTATTTTATCTTTACCGAGNAATTAGGGTGGATACATAATCAAAAAATACCAGGGGTGGTATGACAGTATTAATCGTATGAAATAAATTATGAACTATTTTTGCAGTTAAATAAAGATATTACTGCTACATTAATTGTATATTACTGTAATATATAAAACAGTATCGGAATTATCGTTTTACTTTCATGTTTTATACTCCGTTTAACTCTTTTACTCAGTTTTAAGGTTTTAGAGTAAATTTTGAAAGCAGTTGATTTTATTAGAAATTCCCAAACATGAGACGTATTTCCATAAAAATAAACTTGTTTTTTATATATTTATTTTGTTCTTATTTTCAAAATTTTTTTTTCTGAATTTATAAATCAGTTACATGCTTTGATTAGACAATAATAATTTATTGCTCATAAACGAAGATCTTTATTGAAAAGAAAATTTTAAGGCAGGTATTCGAGCGTTTAAACACCCATATTCATCATATTTTTTACACTCTTGTACTCAAAATATTTTTCTCGCCCTCTTCACCTAAAACAGCTTTCCTCGCCCTATATGATACATCTGTACCGTTTGCAGGGGATGAACAAAAAAGTAACTATACTAACTCACTTTTATATATTTCTCAAGAAATACTTAGAGAATCATTTTAAAACTTTAGAAGTGTTTCAAAATATGCAATTTCTTTTATATATATATATATATATATAAAAGAAATTGCATATTTTGAAACACTTCTAAAGTTTTAAAATGATTCTCTAAGTATTTCTTGAGAAATATATAAAAGTGAGTTAGTATAGTTACTTTTTTGTTCATCCCCTGCAAACGGTACAGATGTATCATATAGGGCGAGGAAAGCTGTTTTAGGTGAAGAGGGCGAGAAAAATATTTTGAGTACAAGAGTGTAAAAAATATGATGAATATGGGTGTTTAAACGCTCGAATACCTGCCTTAAAATTTTCTTTTCAATAAAGATCTTCGTTTATGAGCAATAAATTATTATTGTCTAATCAAAGCATGTAACTGATTTATAAATTCAGAAAAAAAAATTTTGAAAATAAGAACAAAATAAATATATAAAAAACAAGTTTATTTTTATGGAAATACGTTTCATGTTTGGGAATTTCTAATAAAATCAACTGCTTTCAAAATTTACTCTAAAACCTTAAAACTGAGTAAAAGAGTTAAACGGAGTATAAAACATGAAAGTAAAACGATAATTCCGATACTGTTTTATATATTACAGTAATATACAATTAATGTAGCAGTAATATCTTTATTTAACTGCAAAAATAGTTCATAATTTATTTCATACGATTAATACTGTCATACCACCCCTGGTATTTTTTGATTATGTATCCACCCTAATTTTGCCCCTTTTTTGGTACTGATTTAATATTTTATGTGATCTTTTCAATAAATCTGTAAGTTTTCTTGGAACGAAATGTTAATAAGAATTAAATTCATGTGTTTCTGATGAGCCTGCTAATTTGGGTATCAACACCCTCCCCACTTAGATGACCTTAAATACTCCTTGTATTTTCGATAAATAAATAAATTTTAAATATTATGAATGAGATATCTAGCTTCCAGTCTCCTTTTTTTTATATATATATATATATGTTCAATGTTGTCGTTTTGTCTTATTTCAAGAGTGATGTGAGGACGCTTCAATAATGTTCTTCGGGGTGAGTAACTCACTTTTGTTTTATTGTGTTTAATTTGACTAGAGGGTAGTTACCACTCATTTATTGTTGTGTATAATTTTATAGATGTTATTCAGTCATCCTTTAACTTTATCTTGACCACGAGCCCTTGCTGTTGGGTTAATTCGCGTGCACTTCAGCAATGTTTCCTTCCACTATTTTCGATACTTTTGGCCTTTCATTACATCAATTTTTGATAATCCAAATTCATTGTCAAAATTTATTAACTAGTTATTTTCTTTTGGATATCAATCCCTGTATTTTTAATTTTTTTTTACAGACTGAATACCTCTATCGAATTTTACATCCCATTTTTGTTAATTCAAGTTAGCAACCATTTCATCGTCATACCAATTATTTAATTTAACCCTGGCCCAATGATAAACTTTTTATAATTTCCTTATTTAATTTAAATTTAACTTTGGTACATGTGGTATGTCAAAAATATGTCTTGTCAAAAAACCACGTAATGATATTTTATAGTGTTATTGAAAAAGACACTTTTTTTCCCTAGAAGTACACATTAGCTGGTTTTAGGTTATTTTCACCTCTTATTTGTTTATTATTTGCCTAAATAGTTATTGGGCGGAGTTAAAATACGCGTTTGTTCTTTCACACAATAAAATTAGTTGCGATTGTAAATGTGCCTAGTATTTTTTTCTAAATTTTCTAAATATGGTGTATTTTAAATCAGACTGACGGTTTTTAAAAAGGTATATAGAAAAACTGTTAATATTTTAAAAACACAATCCTTGCAAAAACCTTGTGTGACAGGGCTAAAATATTTCCTCTCAGACTTTCTATTTTTAGTTCAAGGAAGTTTTAAATGATGGCGCAGCAAGAACCATAGAAAATCTACTAAAACATGCATCACAATTTTTCAAAATCTTCCAGGGGAAAAAATCACAATATTAAATTTTTAAATGTATACACCATCAAACATAGGCACATAACAGACACAGGCTGAAGATATTTTTTTAATGAAAACGCAACGAGAAAAAGTGTTGAAGGAACTTACAGCACCATCGTGAAACCCAACAAAGCGCAAAATGCGTATTAAAATGTTACCCAAAAACCCGTTAAAAATATTTAACTAATTATTTTGTTAACTATTCAGCAAAAGTTTACAGACATAACATTTCTTAAAAATGTTCGATAAATGTATGTTTTTTTATATAACTAAGTTTTAATCAAACGAAACAAAAGGTTTGTTTTCCTAAACTGAATTATTATTAACAGAATTATTATAGTTTTAACAATGACAGGAATTTTATTTAGTTAAGAAAAATTTTTTGAATAAATGCAATCATTTGATGAAGAAGCTTTTGTAGAAAACTGACACTATCAATTAAATTACTAAACAATATTTAAAACAGTACATATGTACTGTTTTAAACATTGTTTAGTAATTTTATGCAGCTTTTAGAAACTGTGAACGAAACAAGATAATTTAAAATAAATTTTAGATAGACTTAATATCCTTATTTGACAGCTTATATTTCAATTTAACTTAGAAATTATTATTTCGATTCTTTAATTTACTTTACTATATTTTAAATTCTACTTTGTGCCCCAAAGCTTTTTTTTAAGAAGCTGTATTGCACGAGTAAAATGATAAGGAATGTGAAGTTATTCGTTGTACCATGAACTAAATTGAACAAAGCGAAATAATTTAAATGCATGCGTCTGTACAAATATTTAAAAGACAACACATTAAATGAGTGCCTTTTTGGAATAGTGGTCTACTTAATATTTGTTTATTTTATGATACAAAACCTTAAAATCTAGTGAATGTATTATTTTTTCTATCTTTTTTTATGTGTGGGGACCCCGGTTTGATTTTTGAAATATGCTACATGAGTAATGCTTTTAAAATAAGATTGAAATAACTTGTATGAACATGAAAGTGAAGCCAAATGCATTTTTTTTCTTAAATGGAGTTAGACCACTATTCAAATGAGGCATTCCTGGAATAAGTGTAGTTAGGTTTCCAGATCGCACATTTAATTGAATAGTTAGCCTTTGAGCGAAGAATAGTTAATACATTACATCATGTTACAAGTCTTTACTTACACGAATCATATGACTAGACAAATAAAGTGTTTAATAAGAAACCATTTCGTTAAACGGATAAACTTTTAATGCTTTAACATTCGTCTGTAAACTATTTCATCTGAGTTAATTTGACATTCAGATTAATGACTTAGCGTTAACGGTAATTTTGTTTGAATAAGATTTAATTATTTCATTTAACTACTTCAAAAATATTGAACTTTTATTATTTGTGTAAGTTTATTTTTGACATACTTGGGCAATTCTGCAGCATTTGCATATGTTACTTATCTTTATGAACATAGTTTACAAAAAAATAAATATGTTCTAGATAGGACAAAATAACTTTTTAAGCAGTGGAAGAAAATCTTTAAGATGAAGACTGCTCTATTGCTGCAAACATTTATCCAAAAACCGAGTATGGCGATCCATTTTACGAATAATTAAAAAAAAATTTTGCTTAATGCATTTATTAATTTATTTATTTTTTTAAAATTAAGTACAGACGCTAAAACATAAGTGACTGCGAGGTGCTAAAGTGGGAATTCTCTTACTTAAAAGTTCAGATAACAAATTTTCAAAACGCTTTAAATGCCCCTTATTTTATCAAAGGTATTGTTTTGTTATCACTCACAATTATTATTATCTATATCTTAAATATTAATTATCTACAACTCTCACTTATGTGAACTTTACTCTGGAAAAAAAATTACTAGAACATTACAATGTGTTTTGTTAAAATCTAGTACGTTTTAGAAGGGTTTGTAGCTTATTAACGGAATACATCAAAATGAGCAAATTAGCTTAGAGCTTAAATCAAGGGACATAAAAGGAAGTTAAGAGGCTGAAATCGAAACTAAATTAAAATGATTCCTTCTAATTAAAATTAACGTCTCAAGTTCACATTTTCTACTTTCGTCGCCAAGGTTACTATGTGACAAGCAGCAATGCTACTATTTTTATTCACATGGCAGTTAAAGAATATCTGTAACTCATAACTGTTTGTTATTATAATATTATTATAACAATAACGTACTGTCTGAGGAATAAGCGAAATTCGTGAATACCATGGTAACGGAGATGGAAAAAGTGGAAAAATCGCGTAACCGTGAAACACTTATTCTATTCTCAAAGACTATAAAATGAGTAATAGGTAATAAAAAAGGGGGAAGAGAAAATGCGTTATAAGCAACATCACACTGACCAGTGCCCCAATTAGAATTTTTTTTCTCTCGCATGTTATTCGGTTCGCAAGGTTATTCAAAAATTTATAAAAAGAAAAGGAAAAAAAAATCATGAATATTTTTTAGTTATTACTGCAAAGTACACATTTTCATTTGTCTCTTACAAAACATAATCGTTTAAAAATAAGCTGTATAAAGTCTTGCTAACTTTTTTCGTTCTCGAATTTGACGTCAATTTGAGAACTTGTATCAGTTTTTTTAAACCGTGTATACCAGTGGTTTCCAACTGACGAACCGGGAGCCGCATCCGGCCAGCGAAGCCTTTTTTGTGGCCCGCGAACTGAAATATATTAGTTGTAATTTTTTGCAAGCAATTTTCGTAAAAAATCTATATAGGTTTAAAATACTTTTCTCGTTAATAAAAACCAAATTTCTTCATTTCTGTGAAATTTATCATACCAACGGTGCAAAAAAAATTATTTCTCAGGTTTTGCATCCGAGAAAATATTTATTCAAATACAAAAATAATCATGTTGCTCTTTTCCATTTCTTCATTTTTTTGTATTTTGTGAATATAATTTAGCATGTGTGTATCAGATATTTTCGAAGAAATTCTCCGATTTAACTTTTTGAAACCACTCATTTTTGACGAATATTTACACACACATTTGTAAATTTTAAATTTAAAATGTATATGTCTATTCTCTGGTGGTTGCAGCAGACAAACCTCAATTTTGTCATTGAACATTTTGTATGCTACTATGTAAGTTTTAGTACCAACCTTTTTAAAGTTTTATATCTTAACAATTAGATGTCTGTGGCACATTAATTGTTTAATAAATAGGTGCACATTAGTTGTTTAATACATGGGTGCACATTAAAGTTATTGTAACCCAAATTTTTTAATATGCAATTAAATATTTTTACAAATCTACTTCTTATTTTAAGTTGTAATTCAATACTTCTGTTTTGTACAACTTGGTAAAATTCTGATAGTAATATGTAATGTTCCTTCAAACATAAAAGAGTCCTATATAAAATTTTGATAAAGTTGCAGCCCACCGGAAGAAATTTAAAATTATTTTTTTCTTAATTTTATAGTGAGTCGTATTGGCAACTAATGGAAAAAAATTTATATAAATATCTTAAAAACGTAAAAAGTTTCAAACAGTTCTTTAAGTAGTTTTTGTACATTTTAAAGGAAAGTTCAAAACTATAAAGGGTTTTCCACATTAATTTTGTTCTCGATGTCCAGTCATTATAGGGTAGTGTAATTTGTAATACTACATAGAAAAATTTGTGAAAAACCCCTGATTATTTTGAGCTTTCTTTTAAAAGGGATAAAAACTTCTTAGAAGAATTTTGTTACATTTTTAAGATATTTATATCAGATTTTTTCCATCAGTAACCAAGTTCTACTACTACAAAATTGTGGGGAGAAAAACAATTTTAAATTATTTACGCACATGCGCATTACAAAAGGACAACTTTAAATACTCATGTCTTGCGCAAGTTTAACAATTTTTTTCACATTTTTTAAAGCTGTAATTTTGTAATTTATTTTTTATTGCTCGAAAAATTTTACTGAATATTTTTTTAAATTATTGCAAGAAAATATGAGACAAAAATGAGTTTTTTTTTATGAAAATGCTTATATTTTTGCTTAATTAACGAAACCTTAAGAAGTTACTAAAAATGACAACTTAAGTAATTGATGCAGGTTACAAACTTATTGCTTGATTCTCTGGCATAGGGTGTTCAAAAGTACTTCTTTTCTTTCGTAATTTATTGGCCGTTTCGTAATTTATTTGTGTAAGATAGAGTATATGACATTGTTTTGTGTTTGACATTGAGTTTTCATTCTTCTTATTTATTACATATTTTGCATAGGGTGTGAACAAAGGGTGTGTCCATTTTCTCAAACACGCATTTAGAACTGTGTCCATTTTCTTAAGCAAGTGTTTCGAGCTGTGCGCATTTCGTTAATCATGCATCTCGAGGTGCGTCCATTTTCTCAAACACGCATTTAGAGCAGCGTCAATTTTCTCAAATAAGTGCTTCGAGATGTGTCCACTTTCTGATACACGCGATTCAAGTTGTGAACGTTTCCTTAAACACGCATTTCAACTTGTGTCCATTTCCTTAAATACACAACTATATCCAGAATAAAATACTCACCGACGATTTTTCTTTTAATTTATGAGAAATCATGAGATTTTATTAAAAGAATCTGGGGTATTTTATGGGAGATATAATTTTAAATTTTAAAAAAAATTTAATTATTTATTATTCACATCGAAGTTCGTTAGTAAAAAAAACCCTTTATTTTTTTAATGTTCTTATGCGTTCAATGAGCAGTGCGCAAAATTAAATAAATCACCCTGAATAACTTTTGATTTAATTATCGGATTTTCACATCAAGGACTCAATCTTAATGTTTTAGAAGGATGAACTCAAATATGTTAATTAATTAGGACAGACGATAATTGAATATACAAAATCAGACACAAAAACGTACTTTCTCTGCATAGACATATTTTTTTTTCCAGCAGATTTGGACTTTTAACTTCTAAAATATAGGAATCAGGAAAATCTGGCTCAAAAGCGGTTCAAAGTTTGGACCCCTAAATGATATTTAACCATATCCTCCATATTTTTTAAATTTGTTGAAAACTTTTACTCATAATTATAAAATTCGCTTAATAAAAGATAATTCTATACAAAAAAATAATTATTTATTATTTTAAAATTTTTTATTTTATAATAGTCGGAAAATTTTTGAAATGTAAGGAATGCCAATTTTTACATCATTTTAAAGAAGGGAATTTCTTATGACAAATTACTAACCTTGATTAAAATCTGTTGTGAATGGTTCCTGATATATCGAAATTTTTTTCCCAATGCCCGTCTGGGAAATGACTTACGTCATACAGGCGTCTGAAGGGCAGATTTGTTGGACAGATAGTGCAGAGACTAAAAGAACAGCCATGCTTTGCCGGGGATTCGAACCCAGAACCTTTCGGATGCAGGGCCAGTTCCCTGACCCCTACAAAGGCCGGTCGGCAGATATCGAAATTTTGAGAATTGGATAGTTAAAATGTATTTTCTCAACCAATTGTTATTCGACTCTATAAAATTACACTCTTTAAAATTATGTAAAAATTTGTGTTCCTGATAATTCCAAAAATTTCCTACTAAAATAATAAAAAATAATTTATAATTACTACAATTATTTTTTACATGAAATTATTTTTGAATAAAAAAATATATAATTGTGGGCAAAATGTGTTTAATTCATTTGAAAAATTTTCGAGTTATGGCGAATTACGCAATTATATAAAACTAACATGAAAGAGTTCAAACCTTCGACCACCCTCCTGAATAAACTATTGGAACTACATTTCCCAAATTGATTGTTAGAAATCTAAATCTGTCCTAAAAAGGTACGTTCAGTCAGAAAAAGTACGTTTCAGAGAAAGTAAGTAAAATTAGCATGAAGGAGTTCAAATTTTTGACCAACCTAATATTTTAGGTCATCCCGCTGAACCTTTATAAGGTTAAGACTATGATCATTAGATCAAAAGTTATTCCAGGAGTTTCCTTTTTTGCTCACTGTAAGCCACCTAGATATTCCAGAATGATCCGGACAGAAGTTTCTATGTTATCCATCCCGTTTAAACGTTAAATCAATACAAATGAAATTCATTAAATTAACTAATTATTTTCTGTTTCTCTAAAAACAACATGGTTCAGTTTTACAGAATGCGTTCGATATTATCATTTGAGCCAATGAAATAGAATTCCTTACATACAATTTGAGAACAAATTCTACATAATCTTATATAGCAATGCTCAGAATGCTTGAGTTTTCTTAAGATAATGTTGTAACATCTAATAAGATAAAAAAATTTAATTTGTTCAAATTTAAATATTTTTTATATTCATTAACGCATAATTTTTTGCTAAAGAAAATGGATATTTTAATATGCCCTGTTAAATCCTAATAAATAAATTTCAACTCGCAATTTTGAAACAAATTCTGAACAAATCCAAAACGCTTCTTTACACTACTATTGTAATAAAGCAAGAGATCAAAAATAAAATTTATTTTTTCTCCAATTCCTTAAAAACAACTTATTTAAATGAAATAGTTATCATAATATGTCCTATTAACCTAACTAAGTAAAATTTCCTTAGTTATAATTTCAAACCAAATTCAATCTCCTAAAATATCAGTCAAAATATCAAAATTTAATTAATTTGCTATTTAATTTCTTTTTCTTTAAAAAAAACTTTTATCTTTTAAATAGAACTAGTGTGATCCTCTCCGTTTTAACTGACTTTCTCTAATCCCGAAATTTGCTTTGTAATTTTATATGGTTTGCTTTGAAAACCATGCTCGCTTTGCTCACTATTAAATTTAACCCATATGAAATGTGCTCTAGCGAAAATCTTACGAATTTAAATCAATTATTTAAATGATTAAAATTAATTTCCCCTTAAAAAAATAAAATTTTAAGTTTATATTGAGTTATTGAAATAGAGAATTTTTATGTTAAAATAAGTGACATGTAATTGAAAAACAAAAGAATAATAACTTTTTTAAAAAATAATGACGCATGCCTGTTACGCATTTTTTCGATGTTACTTCTTTCATAACTGTCATCAACTTTTTTATTATACTTAAAAATCGTAACGGCTAGATTAATAATATTTTTTTAATGAACATAACAATGAATAAAATTATTATTATTGAACCTGCATAAGCAGAACTGAAACATAATATAAAGCATTTTGTTTGTTGATATTCTCATTTGGCCTTTCAATTCTTTCCAACTTATAGCCAACTTCAGCTTTTCAAGAGAAGAATTTTCATTCAGATGTGCTTAAGCATGCCCATTTACGCTTTCGAGCTTATAGCAGCTCACACGCTTGATTTTTCAATTCTTTGTAGAAAAGAAATTAAGACTTTCTTTGTCGTCATGCAAGAAAAATATATAAATATAGATGAATACCACAATATGTCCAACTAAGCCAACTGAATAAAATTCAGAATTGCGCGAAAATTTCTGCGATTTCAATATTTCAATCGCCATTCTTTTCCGATTCCGATTACTTCAATTCTTGAGGTGCAATAAATGAGAATGACGACAAGCAATAAACGTTTTGGAGATTCCTCTATTGAAATAGAAATTGCTTTCAGATATTTGCAATTCAAAAAACTGTAGTATCCATGTCTCTCATCAGTTTCCAAATTCGTACTCCATGGGGTTTCATAAAAATTTAAATTACTTTTTCACTCTTTTTGACTTTTTCTAGACCGAATTTAAAGCTTTCTTATGTATCTTTTCTAATTTTTTAAGAATTATTTCTTAATGGTAAAATTAATTCGAACCATTTGTACCAAAAATAACACTCATATTAATCTATAACTAAAAAACAGAATACTGAATAGAAAAGAGAAGAGTAAATTATTCTATTCTAAATGCACACAAAATTGGTTCTTCATATTAGGTTTCGGATTTTGTTGAAATTAAATTTTCTGAATTGCATACGTCAACGGAATACATTTTTATATAAAAATTTTATAGAAGTAAAGATATTTTAAAATAAATTTTTAAAAACAAAAACTTCAAAAAAGCAAGTTTATATGAAGAAATTACGATGTAAAGATAGCTAAAATTTAAGGATGATATCATTCAATTCCGTTTATTAAATATAAATTGACTACTAAATATATTCATCATAGAATGCTGCTCAATATCTATGCAGTTAATTTATAATATAAAGGAACACCACATTCATTTTAAAGCTTTCATTATTTTCTAATCAAAAATTATTATTTACTAATTATCAAAATTAAAAATTAGGTTCATCAAAATCAAACCTAAATTATATAATAAATTACCATTTCAGTTGCAAAATATCCAAATTTATTCTTCTTTTAAGCGTGCTTGATTTCAATTTGTGATGAACATTGACGATTTAGATCTCTATTTTTTACTTTATAGGAAGCATTTGATTTTTTATACCAGTCTTCTGCCAATCCAAATGAATTTCTTATGTTACCTCTGTTATTTTTTTTATATGTTTTTATGTATTTTTTGTTTTAAATTTATTGTATTACCTTTCTTTGTCGCCTGGACAGGATTTTCCTCTTGGCGACGAATATATTCTTTGTATTTATGTGTTTGTTTTTGTTTCCAATAAAGTTTTGTTTGTTTGAAGAAAAAAAAACGTAATAGTAGAAGAGAATAATGATAGGAAGGAATAATAACGAAATTCACTAAATGTATGACCATTATCTTTTTAAAATGCATAGAGATGCATGAAAATTCAAGAATTTGATGGGTAAATTAAAATTCTTGATATCAATAGATGGCAATTAATTTTGACATTAAAAATAATGAAAAGAGATAATAAATAAATATTACATGGGACAAAAAAATATTTGCAAGAACATACTTTTATAACTTTCACTTTATGCTGCTTAAAACAATAATATCCATATTTGTTTATTAATTACCATATCATATGATTTTAATATCCAATGAAAATTCGCGAGATGTGTGACAACTATCTTTTTAAACTGCATGGAAAATTCAAACATTTGATGAGTAAATTGAAACTCTTTGGCATCAATAGAAGACGATCAATCTTGACATCGATAGTAATGAGAAGAGATAATAAATAAATAAGCAGGAGTTTACTTAAGAATAAAAGAAATATTTACAAGCACACACATTTATAAATTTTACTCAACGCTGATTAAAACAAATGATATCTGGAACTTCTTTTTTTCTTTGTAAAAAGAAGATTGACTTGATGATTAAGTCTACTTGATGATTAAGTCTAAATATTTTCAGTCCAAAAAAAAACTCATGAAATGTGCGGTAATTATCTTCGTAGGATGCATGGAGATGCATAATAATTCAAGGATTTGGTACATAAATTAAAATGGCAGACTCTTTGGCAGAATTTCTTTTTAAATTATGAAATATGAACTTTAAATTTTTTTAAAAATTTCGTAATTTTTGAGCAAAAATCTTTCATAACAAAAAAAAGAATTCCTGTTAATGCTAAAATATTATCCCTGCATACAACTGGTAAAATCTCAAATATCCTCAAAAAATTTCTAATCGATATTATAAGTAGTTCTTAAGAAAAGATACTTGGAAACAGCTAAGTTTTAGCATTATTGATATATGACCTAGCGAGTCCCCTTAAAACTTGTTTCTTTGTAAGTTTTCATTAAGGTTTAGATTATTTTGGCCTATTATTTACTTATTTACAGTGCTCAAAATGAAATAAACGCAACATTGCAACTTTTGAACTAATGATCGGGTATGGGTTTTCACGTTCTAAAATCTGTTTCAAAAACGCCAAATGCTAAAAGTCCAGTTGATCAGCTCATTAACCTAAGCCAGTGGTCGGCAAAGTGCGGCTCCAGAGCCGCATGTGGCTCTTTGGCTCCTTAAGTACGGCTCTGGCACTAATATCCACGGAAGGCGCAATAATATTTTCCTTTAAAAAAAACTTGGTAGGAAAAAAATTACATCTTATTTTGATAAATTAAAATTCTTCTATAAATCGAGAACATGTATAATTTTTTGTTTGAGTTAAAAGATAGATAGGTAATTAAAATTTTATATTGTTGTAAAAATATGCAACGAACATCAAGTTTAATTTTATTAGTTTTCGTAAACGTAATTCAAACTTTTATTTCATGGTAGACGTTACGTCTCATCTAAATCAGCTTAATCGTAAACTGCAAGGTAAAGGAAACTTAATATTTTCGATGTTAGAAGAAGTAATAACATTCGAAAACAAATTATCCATTTTTGCTTAGGATTTTGAAAGGGAAACATTGTTTCATTTTCCGAGCCTGCTGAAGCATCTCTAAGAAAATAATTCCTCTATTGATAAACACCATTTTAAAACAATAATTTTAAATATGAGGGAAGCATTTCTCAGCAGGTTTNAAACGCAACATTGTAATAACTTTTGAACTAATCATCGGGTATGGGTTTTCACTTTCTAAAATCTGTTTCAAAAACGCAAAGTGCTAAAAGTCCAGTTGATCAACTCACTGACCTAAGCCATTCCACCATCCCATATAGTCACGTTGATCCATTTTTATAATGTTCAAAAAATAAAATATAGCATTCAACTTTTAATTTGTTTAGTTTCCTTAATATTCCATCCTTGTTTGCCTTGTTCACCAATTTTTATTGATTTGGCAATCATTTTTATTTCTTAACGATAAACAGCTTGATTCATCAAAATTTAAAATAAAATCCAAAACAATTTTAGTGTATTAACACAAATTTAATTGCCAACTTCTTTGGCAAACTCATAACCAAGTAATTTTACTACGTTACCATTGTTACAATGGAAACAGTGTTACTATTGTAACAATGGTAATGGTAGAATTGTTACTCTGTTACCATTACTAATTTGTTTGTTTTTTCCTAATTCTTATTTGATTTTCTGTTTTCCATAAAAGTTTTTTAACATTTGTGACCGATGAGATTATTTTTTGAATACCATTCTCCGCAATTGTTACGCTTTTGATTTTGAATATTATTCGAAATTTCTGTTTTAAAACTTAACAAGATTTTTAAATTTTTGAATTAATAAAATGAAAAATTAATCTTAGATTGTGCTTTATAAATATAAATAATAATTTTGTATTCATAATTTTATTTGTATAAATTAACTAAATATAGTTTTACATAAAAGTGAATCTAACTAATTAGGAAGTAAATATATAACTTATTTATCGTTCAATCATTCTAAAACAGTAACTAAATATATATACACATAAAATATTGTATGATAAGGTAATATTAATACTATACGATTATTGATAGTTAAAAAATCATGATAAGTTTTAAAACAGAAATTTTGAATAATATTAAAAATCAATTATAGAGAATGGTGTTAAAAAAAATAATAAATAAGTATTACTAATAAATGCCATTAAGTAGAAAATAAAAAAACAAGTTACAGTTAAATATCGTTAAAAATGATATCTGCAAAGATATCTGAATCGGTATATTTATAATCACATTATGTGATATTTCTGTCCAATAAGAATGCACTAAGCCGTAAGTTGACAATTATATTTTTTGTGATATAAAGAAAAACATAACAGACTTAATAGAATGTGCTTTTTCAATATTTTAAAACATAAAATGTAGAAAATACTTTAACATCGTTAGCCATTTTATTTATATTCAAATTTGCATTAAATAATATTGAAAATGAATAGAATTGGTTTTTATCGATTTTTAAAAAATTTTAAGGTGATATATGCATTTGAAGAAAACTATTCCTTTATCTTTATTTTCTGAAGTATTTGGCAGACATTCTTCAAACTAACTCAATAAGTAAACTAGCAAAGTCCTTCTAAAAATAAATAAAAACGACACTAATTTTTTTAAAGTTCTGGTTATTTTAAAGAAAATTTGATTTTCAGATCATTGTCTTGAAAAATAAAAGTTCGAACTGTTTTCGGCTTTCTTCAAGTTTCAGTGATTTTTACAATTTAATTTAAAATATTTCGTCAGTAATCACATTTCTAAGCGCTTTGTTTTTTACTCATATTTTTTGTTACTTTTTATGCAATTTAGGAGTACCATTTTAATAAAATTGTTACCGCTGTACAATATACAACGAATAAAATAGTTGTAAATAATTGTCCTAATAGAACATATAAAATAGAATATATGGATCATAATAGTAATAAATAAATGTGAACCATGTGCATAATAGTCCTTTATTTCATGTGCATGGTAGTCAGAATAATATGTCATTGCTGACCATTTCCTCGTAGTGCTGATGATTTATCCCAATGGTAGAGGTTATTTTCAACAGGATAATGCATTCTACCATACTACTATTATTATTTAAGTATTATTATTAGTTTATAGCGGTTGTTGAGCAGCCGAATTGATTTTTGAGTTTACAACTACCAATGATCAACTCCGAAGACTTATAAATTTAAGCAAAATCCAGAAGACAAGGGAACTCCGGGTCAAGTGTTGGAGATTCTTTCATTGAAGAACTCTATGAAAATTTCCTACGGTTAGCCTGACGGCAAGAAGACTCTAATCCACGATCCTTCTACCACTTAGAATATTTAACGTCAGCACTGTGGTCGGTGTGAGTTGAGTGCGGGATTCGTATTGACCAGCATCGCTGGGATTCGTACCCGGGTCGCCTTATACGGAGACGAGCGCTCTATTCCCTGACCCACAATGTCCACACTTTCATTATTCTAAAGAATTGGCTTTCGAAACATGATGCAGTCGTCACTCTATTGTACTGATCCCACACAATTTGAATCCTACTGAGCATTTGTGGGATGAAGTTCCTTCCAACATCTTCCTTCTTTCAACATCTAGATCTACAAGCTTTCCGATATCTAGATCCACAAGCATCGTGCATCACACAATTTCAAAATACTTTTATTCAAATATGGCCGCGGAAGCGAAAAATGACCTTTTGAAACACGGAATTAAGACAAAAGAATCGAGAAACAGTCGGAAACTTGAAATATAAAGGCTATATCAAAAGCAAAAAATACCTAAACGAATTATTAAAGGGGAGACCTAAATAAAGAGGCCACTTGGTGGTTACTTTAAGCTTGATTAGTATTAGAATCATTGCATGTATAGTTTGAGAAAAAAATAAAAGGACCACTTGAAATAACTTTTGATCTAATGATCGGATTGTCACATTCTAGGCCTCAATCTTGATGGTGCAAAGATATGACCTCATGCGTACAAATTTAATTGCACCGATATTTTAAGTTACGAAATCAGACACAAAAGCGTACTTTCTCTGAACAAACATGTCGCTTTTATGACAGATTTCTGCCTCAATCTAATAAATATGATCCCAATAGTTTGATGAGCCGAGCGGTCAAAGGTGTGCCCCTCTTAATGTTAATTTTGCTTTTTGCGTATTTCACCTTATCTTGAGAACTTTTTAAAGGAATTGAAAACCTTTTGCACACTTTGATAAAATTTGTTTAATCTAAGATAATTCCATGCAAAATATCTATTTTAGTAAATATTTATTATTTTTTTCAATATTGTATTTCATAATAGTCGAAATAATATTAATTCAATTCAAAATATGTATTTTAGTAAATATTTATTATTTTTCTAATATTTTATTTCATAATAGTCGAAAAAAATTTTAATTACATGGTATACAATTTCAGATATAATTTTGAAGAATGTAATTTTAAATCGTGAAAGAAATTCTTAAGCGAAATCGGTCGAATAGTTGCTGAAAAATTGAATTTTAAAAATATGACTTTTTCAAATTTAAATTTCTCAGGAACAATTCGACAGTTTTTTTCTTTTTTCAAATTTTTAATTTGTCATTTAAATTTGTTATCTTGAAAATTATGTAAAACATTTTATGCTTTAAAATTCAAAATTGCTTCGAGCATTTTTAATTTAAATAATAAAAAATAACAAAGCATTATAAAAAGTTATTTTTTGCATGGAACGTTCATCGGATAAACGAATTTTATAATTGAGTGCAAAACGTTTTCAATTCACTTAAAACGCTCTCGAGATATAGATAAATACGCAAAAAGAGAAACTAACATTAAAGGGTCCAAACTTTGGAACATTCTCCAAACCAAATTAGGACTATATTTTTCAGACTGTGGCTGCAACTTAAATTTTTAAGATCAGAGATGCGAACCCGTCGAACAAAAGACATGTTTATTCAAAGAAAGTAGGCTTTTGTTTCTGATTTCGTAACTTAAAATTCGCAAATGCACTTAGTAATTAGCATTTCCACGGGGACCCTCTCGAGCCTTTAAAATTCAATTCTAGAACGTGAAGATCCGATCATTAGATCAAATATTATTTAAGGTGGTCCGTTTTTTCTTCTCCTTTTTTTGCACGCGCTGTACATTAAAAGTCAATAAAACTTTCTACCCACCTTGGCAGACCGTATGTCATTTTATCCCATTGTTACTCCACCTAATATGAAATTGTAGATCTTGATCTAGGCTTTCCACAAATACCTATAGTTGCTGACTTTCTAGTAAACACATAAATACGAAGGATTCAGTTGAGAACAATTTCGTTTTGTATTTTTAATCCTGAAAACACCCTATGTAAAGAAGCATAGTTTTGGTCTAGTTTTCCCCCATCTCTTAAATCTACTTCCTCCTATTCAAGCTCTGTAATGAAGTAACGATAATATATTTGTAATCACACATATTTTACTTTGATGTTATTTTTTGCAATTTAATATTGCAACCGTCGCAACCCCAGTCATTGTAGCATCGTAACAAACATAGGTGATTCGGATTCCAGAAACTAAATTCTAACCTTCTTCATTAACAATTTACACCTGATAATATTGCAAAACTGATTATATTAACAGTTAATTAAGAGGGAAACCTCTTGCATTCGTTAGTGTGCAATTATATTTTTAATCATAAAATAACGTCCCAGCATGCTTCACTATCCGTATGCAGTCTAAGGAAATTGTTTCTTATCTTACTATTTTATAATAAAAAAAACATAATTTCTATAAACCTAATTTTACATCTCGTATTCATTACAATTAATCTTACAAGTTTATTTAAAGTTTTTTTTTTAAACCTTGAAATAAAATAGTGAAAAAAAAATAATTTTATCTTTTGTTATACAAAAAATAATTTTACATAGTTAAAAAATTACTAGTTAGTTAAAGATATATGTATATATAAAGTGAGAGGATACTCCTTCTACTTCATTTTCGGAGCATATAATCTATTTTATACTAGCTGTTATAATGCAATAACTATATATTTAAATATTTATGAATTTTTAGTTAGCCATCTGTTAAAATATCAGAATGATTAAAAAAACTTCGTCGTAAAGGAGGAAGTTTAGATTAATTCCAGAGTTTAAAGTAAAATACCAAAATAATAAAATGATTAAAATTGCTCGTTTCATTATTTTAAATCAAATAGAATGGAAATTAAATAATTAATGAACCAGTGTTTTCTAACGAATGAATAAACATTCCCTTAAATATAATATTCTACTTTGAAATCAGTTTTAAGAAACAATTGTTACATTTTTTGAATTATTTAATTATAATTTCTATCGTTTCAAACTGAGAGTAAACAGAGATGACAGATATTTCTCAAATGAAAAAATAAGAGTCTATGCCTTACAAATGTTAAAATATTATTAATGTCACATAAAAGTCTAAGCTCCAAATGAGCAAGAGATACTTTTGATTAAATTGTTCAATAGCAGAATTTTAAAGGAAATATTATTAAATTGAAATAGTGAGTTTTATCAGAACTAATAGTGAAGGAGCCCTTGATGTTGTCAAGTGCATAAAAATACAAAGACTAAAATGGGCTGAACCTTTAAGTAGAATGCGGAAAGACCGGAACTTTAAGAAAATACTTTTATCAAAACCTATGGGTACAAGACGAAGAGGAAGATCATGTCTTAAGTGGATCAACAGTGTTGAGAAGGACATCAAAATTTTGAAAATCAAAAATTGGAGGACAGTTGACAAACTGAGAGACAGTTGGAGGAAACTCCTAGAGAAGGCCAGGGCCACTGTCATGCCAGTGAAAAAGGAAAAGAATAGTAATTATTGTTTAGAAATGTATGAGCAATATATTTTTTTATATTTAGTACAAAATCAACAGCTTGCACAGAAACGTGTAAATAAGAGCAACATGATTAACATATTATTTCCAAAACAGTAGGGAAAAATCTTCATTTTCGAGACACACGAATGAATAGATCACATTTTGTCGAAAATTTTTGGGCAGTTTAAATTGAGCTCTAACTCATTGGAGGGAAAACTATTAACCGTATAATGAATTAAAAATTTGTAAAAACTTTCAACAGTTTGACTGTATGGTTTGTGAATTTAGAAAATGCTCGTTGAATTTCGAACGCTCGTTGAAGCGAAGGGCAACTGTCCAACAAAGTCAAGCACAATATCATAGCTGCAGCAATGTTTTTGATTACTTATATATTACTGTTTTAAGATATCCCATACATTGGTAGCAGAAATATTGTAAGTAATTGATAAATTAAAGTAGATATTTTTCAATATTATTGAATTTGTTAAAAATGATACAAACCTTTAATTTAGCCTCATTACTTTCCTTGTTACATTAATATCAGTTTCCTTAGTAGTAAACATTTGAAATTATAAAAGAAAAAATATATGAATTCAAAATTTAATACAATCAAATGTAATTTGAATTTCAGTGTTTTCACTACAGCGCGGGAACGCGAGAATCTCGCATATTTTTTTCTTTTCTCGCATTAAAAAATGATTACCGCGAGAAATTCGCGCATTCTATAAATCAATTTCAAAATTCGCGAATTTCTCGCATTTTGGAAAAAAGCTTCGATTACGCCATTTAAAATAAAATCCGTTTCACTTTTCTTCCTGGATCTTTCATTCGTTTCAACATTTGCCCCGTTATCAGTATTGTTCAGAACCTTTTCGAACAACATAACACAACCCCTCCGAACCCCTTTCGAAACACATTTCTCTGCAACCACGTGTTTA
>NC_092206.1:71057432-71059054 GCF_043381705.1 Parasteatoda tepidariorum
TATTATATATATATATATATGTATATATATAAAGAGAGAGGGTATTCCTTCTATTTTATTTTCGGAGCATATAATCTATTTTATATTAGCTGTTATAATGCAGTGACTATAAATTTCAATATTTATAAATTTTCGGTCATCCATCTATTAAATTATCTGAATAATTAAACAAACTTCGTCGTGAAAGAAGAATTTTAGATGAATTCCAGAGTTCAAAGTAAAATACAAAAATAATAAAATGATTAAAATTGATCGTTTCATCATTTTAAATCAAATAGGATGGAAATTAAATAATTAATGAGCCAGTGTTTTCTAACGAGAGTATAAACATTCCCTTTAATATAATATTCTACTTTGAAATTAGTTTTTAGAAACAATCGTTACATTTTTTGAACTATTTAATTATAATTTCTATTATTTCAAACTGGGAGTAAACAGAGACGACAGATATTTCTAAAATGAAAAAATAAGAGTGTATGACATGCAAATGTTAAAATATTATTAATGTCACATAAAAGTCTAAGCTCCAAATGAGCAAAAATTATTTTTGATTAAATTGCTCCATTGTAGAACTTTAAAGGAAATATTGGTAAATTGAAATAAGAAGTTTTATCAGAACTAATAGTAAGGGAGCCCTTGATGTTGTCAAGTACATAAAAATACAAAGACTAAAGTGGAATGCGGGAAGACCGCAACTGTAAGAAAATACTTTTATCAAAACCTATGAGTACAAGACAAAGAGGAAGACCAAGTCTTAAGTGGATCAACAGTGTTGAGAAGGACATCAACACTTTGAAAATTAATAATTGGAGGACTGTTGCCAAACGGAGAGATAGTTGGAGGAAACTCCTAGCGAAGGCCAGGGCCCACCCAGGACTGTCGCACCGGAGACAAAGGAAAATAAACGTAAGTATTGTTTAGAAATGCACGTGCAATATATTTTTAATATTTAGCACAAAATCAAAAACGTGTGAATAAGAGCATCATAATTAACAAATTATTTCGGAAACAGTAAGGAAAAATTTTAATTTCTGAGACACACAAATAAATAAATCACATTAACTCAGGAAGCGAACTCATATTATGATTCCGCTATCATGATTCCAGATGCCTTTATTTATATGGATGTTTTTTTACGAAAACATTATTTTTGTTTAATTTTTATTATTAAATTTTGAGCAAAATATAACATTTTGTAGTACTTTTTATTAGTTTCATTTTCCATCACACTATACCTTTTTTTATATTTTATAACCATCATTGAACAGCCGACCCAATTTTGGGTTTACGACTACTAATGCTCATCTCGGTAGCCATCTAACTTTGAGCCCAACCTATTGATGTCAAGGGAACTCCTGGAGCAAGTATTGGGAGAGTTTTTTCCACGTAGATGACTTTTGATGGAACTAACCCCTATTTTCGTAACATGGAGATAAAAACCACGAAAAACTCCAACAGTTAGCTTGTCGGCAAGGGGACTCTAACCCATGTTCTGTCTACCACTGACGATATTTTATGTCAGCACTGTGGTCGGTTCGATTAGAAAATATTAACAGTTACGCTGTTACTGTATATTTTTATAGAACTGCTGACAAATCTCTCTAAACCAAATAAGAAACCTT
>NC_092206.1:71059623-71075937 GCF_043381705.1 Parasteatoda tepidariorum
TTTTTTTTTCATATAAAATTAATGTAATCTTAGTCTTAGATAAGTTTATCACTTAACCAAAGTGAAAATAGTAATAATAATAATATACTTACGGAGCACCAACTAAAAGTTTGCTGATTTTCAATACAAATCTCTCAAAAGGCGTTTGAACAGGTCGGTTAAAAAGACACCAAATAAATAAAAACGGATCAAACTACTACAGCGCTATCTTCCTTAGAATCTGAACTAAGTCCTCCGTCGGTAAAAAATTTTTTATTTGTAATTTAAAATAGTGAAAATTAAATAATACTAAAATGGGTAGACTCGCCCCTGGATGCGTAGACTCGCCCCGGTTTACGGTACTGTAATTAATACAGTAACAATTACCGTAAAGTAACTGAATCACTCTAATTAAATAAATGTGACTATAAAAATTATGCTAAATAATTTAACGGCGAAAATGGATTTTATTGTAAAATGGACTTTATGGATGGTGTACCCAAAGTGATAATACTTTCTCGCGAAATTTGATCCAAAATTAAAAAGTTTTAAATAAAAGTTTAAAAAAATTTCAAATTTTAAAGTTTTTAACATTTTTTTTTGGTCGAAAACTTTTGCGTAGTTTAAATTGAGTTCTTACTCATTGGATGGAAAACTATTAAACGTATAATGATTTAAAAACTATCAACAGTTTGAGGGACTGTATGGTACTGAATGCTCGATGAATTTCGAAAGCTCGCTGAAGCGACGCGCAACAGTCCAACAAAGTCAAGCACAATATCATAGCTACAGCAATATTTTTTATTACTTACATATTACTGTTTTAAGAAATCCCATACATTGGTAGCAAAAATATTGTTAGTAATTAATAAATTAAAATAGTTATTTTTCAATATTATTGAATTTGTTAAAAATGATACAAACCTTTAATTTAGCCTCATTATTTTATTTGTTACATTAATATCAGTTACCTTAGTAGTAAACATTTGAAATTATAAAAGAGAAGTTATATGAATTTAAAATTTAATAGAATCAAATATAATTGGAATTTTCTTAGACAGCAAGTAATAATTAGATCAAACTGAAATACTTTTTTCATTTTGATAATTATAATTTTAATTAAAATAGTTTTGATATGTCCCGATTATAGCATTCAAACTTGGAATGAAAATAACTATCTAACTAATAAAAAATTCAACTGGTATCAAAATCAACTAAAATCAAATTCAAGTCTAATCCATTGTCAATGATTGTGAAGCTTAACAGTAAGAATTATCCCCAGCTTTTTTTTTCCTTGTTCACTTTTGCATAACGTTTTTATTTAACAACTCCCCGCTTCTTTAATGCAACATAATTTATATATAATCACCATTAAAACTAAAGAGAAAAATAGAATTTTGAAATCAACTAACATTAAATGCGCTTCATATTTAATATACATCATATCATCGATTCTTTGTGCATCGTACGCATTGGAGTATCATAATTATTTTATTAGTTAACTTACAGAATTCTGAAAGTTTTCCACATTTAAATTCCATACCTTTAGTCGATTTAATTGATATACTAATATATTTATCGGAAGCTTATTATGTGAGAAACTTATGTAAATATTTCTAGAATAAAATATTACTTTTTAAGCAGGCTAATATATTAATTTTGGTAATAATTTGTTCAGGTGGTTGAACTATTCAAGGGAAACATAAATTTCAAAAAGTAATTTTATCAAACCCGATTACTTCTCAGAACAGATTATTCCTATACTATTGTGTTTATTCCTATGCTATAGTGTAAGTCTTATTGCATAAACATATGTACGAATTCGAGCGAGTAACTCTACAGTTATGGCAAAAACTACCTAGGATGGCCTTGTCCTGCAACAGGCTGTAGTGCTGTGAGTGAAGAACAGCTCTACAATAAAAAGGATACAAAAGTTTCAAGACATAATTTGCGCAAACTTGATTACTTCTTCCCTCAGAGAATGGGTATATTCATGAAAGAACGTACAGTGCTCCGAAAAACGAACCACCTGAATATCTTTTGTTCCAATGATCGGATTTTCATGTTCTGGGACTCAATCTTAAAAGTTCAAATTGCAAAAAGTAATTTTATCAAACCCGATTACTTCTTAGAACAGATTATTCAGATACTATTGTGTATATTCCTATGCTATAGTTTACGTCTCATTACGTAAACATACGTACAAATTCGAGCGAGTGACTCAACAGTTATGGAAAAAACTACTTAGGATGGCCTTGTACTGCAACAGGTTGTAGTGCTGTGAATGAAGAAGAGCTCTACAATAAGAAGGATACAAAAGTTTCAAGACATATTTTGTGCAAACTTGGTTACTTCTTCCCTCAGAGAATGGGTATAGTCATGAAGGAATGTGCAGTGTTCCAAAAAACGAACCACCTGAATAACTTTTGATCCAATGAACGGATTTTCACGTTCTAGGACTCAATCTTAAAAGTTCAAAAGGGTAGCCGCAAATATGCCAATTAATTAGTACAAGCGATATTTTAAGTTATGGAATCTGGAAAATATGCTCTTCGTCGTTTGGTCAGGAGAGTGATCCAAAGTTTGTACCCCTTAATGTTAATTTTACTTTTTGCGAACTCGCTATAGCTCGAGAACTTAAGCGAAGAGAGAATTTTTGCACACAGTTATAAAATTCATTTGCCCAAAAATAATTCCATGCAAAAAAAAATTACTAAATATTTATTTATTTTTATTATTTTATTGAAAGATAGAAAAAAAATTGTTGTTATCAGGTATAAAATTTTTTACAACATTTTAAAGTATGTAGTTTTAAAAGGCGAAATACAAAATTTGAAAGAGATCAATTGAAAAATTCCTAAAAGATCAAGTTTTAAATAAATGATTTTTTTCAAAATTCAATTTCTCGAACTATTTGACCGATATCACTCAAATCTTATATCTGGTCATGTAAAATTACATATTTTAAAATGCAAAAAAGTGCATACTTAAAAGAAAAAAAAGTTTTTTAATGTAAAAAAGTGTATACCTTACACATCAAAATATTTTTTTTACTATTATTAAATAAAATGATAAAAAATAGTAAATATTTATAAAAAAAAATTTGTATGGAATTATTTTTGGCAAATTAATTTTGTAATTGCGTGCAAATTGTTTTCTATTCGCTTAAAAAGTACTCGAGATAAGCAAAATCTAGAATTGGTATTAAGAGGTCATAGATTTGGACCGCTCTTTAGACCAAACTATTGTGACTATATTCCCCAGGTTGCGGCTGACTCATAAATTTTTGGGATCAGAAATCCGAATCCGTTGAAAGAAAGGCATGTCCATTCAGAGAAAGTATGTTTTTTTTTATCTGAATTCGTAACTTAGAATATCCTCTGCACTAATTAAGATCACCCCCTGGAACAGTTAAGATTGAGTCCTGAAACGTGAAGATCAGATCATTAGATCAAAAGTTATTCAGGGTGGACCATTTTATTTATTTTTTCTTGGCACGCTAAATAATTAGATGAATTTATTTAAAAATTTGCTAAACTTAAAAAGTAACTCAACAGTTAAATGGAAACAGGAATTTTTAAAAATAATTTTCTTCCTAGCCTGTTCATTTCTCAACAAAGAAAATTGATTTATTTTCTTAAAGACGGCACACATCTCTAAATACAAGTAAGTGTACAAGTTTGATCATATAACTCAACAGTCAAAGCGAAACAAAAATATGTATAATCAAATCTGATTACTTCTTTGTACAGAAATTTTCATCGTTCTTCATAATAAGTAAAAAAATACAGATCGGTATGTAAATGTGTGCATAAATTTTTATGCACACATTTACATTCACATCAAGTAACTCGACAGCAAAATTAAAAAGTAAATTTTAAAAGCTAATCTGTAGTATTATTCAGATGACTATAGTAAAATATGCAGAAAAGAATTTCCTTCAGGAAACGCAAAGTAAATTATTTTGATAAAATGTATAAAACAACTAAACTTATGAAAATAAATCATTCTTATGTTTTTTTAAGTACTTTCTTAACTAATGATAAAATATCTCATATGTAGTAACTTGATATTCAACCAACAGCTTCAATAAAAAAGTTATATCAAAATAGAAATGAAAGCAACTTTCTACCGACATCATCATACCGTTCCAGTGAAATAATCATTGCCCTGAATGAGATTGTCACGTAACTGGCTTTTTTGGTAAAACAACACATTCTCATTGCCTTAGATATTTTCATTTTTTTTCCTCTTCAGCATCTGTTTTATTCGAAAAAAAATTTTCGTGAAATTAATCTTCGAAATTATTAAAAAAAAACACAAATGCTTTTGCTTTTTGGTTTTTTTTTATCTCTATCCACATTTTAATATCAGTCAGTCATCAGAAGCGCAGCAATGTTTTAAATTAACTATTCATGTAAGGCTTTAGCGTTTAATAAAATATCTTCCAAAAAACAAACTTCCAGTCTCGAAATATAAAAATAGAAAATGATACCTCTGTCCATTATTCTTGTGACAATATTTGCTGAAGATGTGACATTTAGCAAATCATATGACCTGAAACTTTTAGGTGTCAGCAACTGACTTTTTATTTATTATTATTTTTTTCTAATTTCATACATCCCCTTTCTATTCAGCTATGAATTTTTTCCCTCCGATTTTCAACCCCACTGAGGGTTTCGACCGGCCTTTCTTCCATTTTATCCGTATTTAATGCATCAAACCTAGTTACTACTTCGTAAAGAGAACTTAATCACACTTCTTTTCGAGTAAAGAAATACACCTATGAATGTAAATGTGTGTACAAATTTTTACTGTGTAAAGATAAAGGAAAGGAGCACCCCAGTTGAGGGAGTGCAAGGGAAGCTGCTCTTCACCGGCAGGGATGGACCACCTAACTTGTTTCCACTTGCGCCACCTGACGTAAAAAGAATGAAGTCAAGTTCCGACCCTATTCCGTCAGTGCAATTCATTCAACGTATAATTTCAGCATAAGTTTTAAGGGGTTTCATAATTTTGCTTACTTATACTTGATTTTTATGCTAATCCACTCCTCCCCCACGATTTTGCTTGCTATTTAAAAGCCCCCTGCACCACAATTTAAAATTGTAATTTATTAGAGGCCCCTTTCATAGGTTCCGTTCTGCATTCGAATGATTTCGAACTTTCACGTACAACCCATACTTTCACGCAAGCGCAGTTTGAGGAATCTGTATCTCGAACACATGGAGTTAGTCTTGAACATTATGTACGTGAACGCGCGATTCTCTGTTAGAATTTTCATTCTACAATTACGGTGAAATGACCGAGAGCAGTGCGGTAGTGATTTGCCAAGAGAGCAGTGGAATGTGACTGAATTGGTTTATTTAGTGGTACAATCTGAAGTGATAGAATAGAAACGCCAGACTTTTTGTATTAAGCAGTTCTGTGGTGCTACAATCTGTGCGTGAAAGATAGCTTCGTATTCCATTTGTCCAGGTCCCGCAGTGAACTGATTGTAAAAGCACGGTTCCCAGTAGAGCACCAAAGCCGAGCATCACTGGCTGTGGTTAATAAGCTGGTGGGTGACCACTTTCCTCAGAGTGCGTAGGGACCGAGGATGCTCTATATCAGACCTCGTTAAACAATTTTACCGTAAAGTGCTCTACTTCTCACGCAGGTTGTAGGGCTACCAAAGCAGATGATTCATCCCCTCTGCAGAGAAAAATTGCAAAATTGCGATGATAAATAGCCCCTTAGTTTATAGCCCCTTGTGCAGCTCTAGTGTGACGTAAATAAAATATCTACCTGCCTACCATTTCACCAGAGTAATCTTGAGAGGTGCAGTATATTGAAAACTTTTCATGTATTGGAGAAATAGAAAATGAGGAATCAACGCTGGGAATCGAACCCCCGTTCCTGTCATAAGACTGACAGATAAGTCCTCTCGGCTAAAGTATTTACCCAGCTGTCAAAAACTAAGTGGCTTCATGAGGTGTTGACCCTCATACTTATTACTATAAGATTATTAGTCACCCGCTGTTGTGTTAGACATCCGGTGTGGGGAAATAAAAATGTGAATTCGTAATCCTGATCACATGTCTTAGTTTCTTCAAGCCAATGTTCTCGATTCTCTTTGGTGGTAGGTCCAGTGATGAAGATAAAATCATGGTTATGTAACCATGTCAAAGGAAAACAGCCAATAAAATCTTTTCCTCGCAGTTAACAATTTGAGTAACATCTTTTTTACGGTTATTTGACCATTTTGATTGAATGTTGTTATTCTACCGTACTTTTTAAAGAAATTTCAAACAATGCGTGGTAAGGGAAAGTACTAAGTTTCTCGATAGTATTCAGTTTCTTTTTTTTTTCATTTAAAAAAAAATATTATTTTTTTTTTGATTCCCGATATCACACTCTAAAAACTAGTTAAAATATTGCATGCTAGTATTTGCGTATTTAAACTTAAAAATATGTATCCAAACTTAAAAATATGTATCTAAGCTAGAAAATTAATTATTATGAATATTTAATTCGCATATTTTTCGTTGTTCGTTTCTTTAATTCCTTTCGATTCAAACAATGACGTTAATACGAATATCTTTATGTACTAATACATGTGTCTGCGTGCTTTACATGAAGATGCACGTTTTTAAAATACAGATCTTTTACAAATATATATAGGGTACTTCTACTTTTATACTCAATATCAATAAAATAGTTAAATTTTGAAATTACCCTAAGTTGCAGTTGAGTCCTATTCCAGCCTTTGTTACACAAATATCAAGCACAATTTTTTTATGCACGGAAAAAAAATCTTTATAAAATTACCATACTGTATGTTAACGACATTTCTGATATAAATAAATAGAAAAATAAATAAAATATTGAAAAAAAACATAATACCATGCCTTACCTGAAATTCTAGTTACCAAAATTATGCTTTTTTTACCACAAATTTATTAAAAATGCTGAACGGAAATGTAATTCTAATCGAATAAATGGTTTTTATATCATGCTCTAATGTATCATGATAAAATTATCGAATTTTACCACATTTAGAAATTTTATCACATATTATAAAATTATATTTTATTGTTAATTTTACCAAACCCAATACCAAATAGCTTCGGTAAGAATTACCGAGCATTTTTTCGTTCCCAAAGAGCCAGAAACACGGTAAATGTTACCATTTTCTTATAGCTTTTACCATATTTTTTTCTCAGAGTGCACTGACACGTCTCTATGAGACGCACATCTCTAAATCACATCTTTCTTCATTTTTTTACAAATAAAATCATTGTTAATTAAGAAGCTACATGTTTATATTTAATATTGTTTAAATAGTTATATTTTAATTTAACCGTAGGTAAACTGCAAATGTCAAACGCAAGCATTTTAGTGCTCCATCATCTCTGAATATGTTTCCTAGGAAAATTCACATTTCTAGTTTATATTTTTTTCCCACGTTTTACTATTTAAATCAATATTAATAAAACAGTTACATTTCTACATGCTCTTAATTTAAGGTAACCAGATTTATTAGGACAAATCAGCTGAGCGTCCTCGAAATGTTTTACAGTTTGAGGACACCCAAATGTTTTTTGGAAAATATTAATTTCATGCGTGAAAAGGATTTTTTTAATTGTTGTAAAATATCCAGTAAATGACCATCTTCATCTAGCATGATATCATAACTAAGCAATTTTGAAAAATTATAAAATATTCTGCATTTGAACACTTTTAAAATGAATGAGTAAATAATTATTATAAAGTTTTAAATTTTGCTGAAATTATTTTAAGACGGGTAAGGCATTTAATCTGTTAGTTTTTGCCTGGTACTTTTTTACTTTCCATTTGTATTCAACGTTAGACAAAATTATCTTGTTAAAAAAATTTTATTGATTATTTATAGCATATAAAAAATCATTGCATGTTTAAGGAGAAATTCGACGACATTTGAAGACGAAATTAAACACATTCTTAAAATTTTGGGAGATTTTCTGTGTTTTTTTTTTTTCTGTCCTCAAAATTTAAGGAAGTCTATTCAACTTATCTTAGATTGTTTAAGCTGCATTTAAGCTCTGTTTTTTCATTTATTGGGCAAATATCAGACATAACCTCTTCAAACTTCTGCTTGTTTCTTCGAGTTTTATCAATAAAATCACTGTTAATAGATTAATTAAATTTTTAATACTTAATTTAAAAAATAATAAATTTAATTATATTAATAATTAAATTTTATTTTATAATTAATTAAATTTTTTTCATAAATTTTATTTTTATTTCTTAAGCCGCAATTAAGACCTATTTCTTCATGTATTTGACAAATGTTTAATGAAACTTAATCACATCCAACAATTCATTTATACTCAAAAAAACACGATTTTGGTATATTTTTCCAATTTTTAGATGCGTATTAATAAAACTTGCTTAAAATATATTTCCTCCTTCCAGAACATTGAAGTCTGAGAAAAATAGTTGAATCAGAGATATTTAGCAAAAATCAAGCAAATATCTGTCTTTCATCTTCGGAATCAAAATCAGAATCAATCGAATCGGTAGTCAAAAAATACAAAAGAATATCTATGCTAAACAAGGAGCTGGGAAACGCTGTTATTTGCCCAATAAAGACTGTAATATATTCACTTTAAAACAAGTTTTAACAGAAAAAAATTATCCTCTCTAAAAGCTACCACTTTATTATGAAAAACATTCATTACATAGAAACAAAGAATAGATCTTTAATGTAATAATGTATCCTAGTGCACATGCATTATCTTAAATTTCTTAGCATGATGTTTATAACAAAGTAACTTTACAAGCACGCTTTACATTTTGAGTTATTTTCGTTTGAAAAAATAAATACTTTCGAAGTGCATCATGTCCTAAAGGATTAATCCTTTAACAACAAAATACAACTGAATAAGTGAATTTCGACTATGGCATTGATTCAGTAATACATTGAAAGGATTAACTGCGTCAGAATAAATTATTTTGGGAGATAAAGGTGTTTATAAAGTTTATCTATTCTGAAAATCTTCAGAAACTGTTCTATTTTCCTCTCATCGATTGAGAGCAACCTTTTGAAGAATAAATGGTAACACATGGTACTGAATGAAAATAATCTTAAGTTTATGGAAATTTAATGAGCGAGGAATTCATAAGATACAGTGGCTAATAAGTACTTTGTAGTTGGAGCACTTTGATAGTTGAAGAGTTTAGTACAAGGAGGCTCTACGTGATCAAGTGACATTTTTGAATCGATTAAGATTTCTCAAGAAATATTCTTATTTTAGTTTTGTTATAACATTAACTCGCTTTGGCCAAATCTGTTTTCGCCTTAGGGTTTTGCCAATGCGAAGGTTATTTGAGAAAGCTACTAAATTGCAATCATTGTTTGTTTACTTAATAAAATGATGTGTGTGGCAAAACAGTGGGTAACAACTTTCGAAAACCTATCTATTGGATGCATATTAGAACTCTAAAAGTGCCAAAGATAGGGCGTGAACAGTTAGGAACTAAACTGTAGACTTCGCTTCTCAGAAAACGAGCTGTAAAAAAATTAATGTAAGGCGTAATCTTCTGCGTGTGTAACACATACTTATTTTATCGGAAATAAAAGTTTATTTTTTAAGACTTTCTTTCAGACAGGGATAGAAATCAGAAATTGCGCAAAATGTATGTTTGCTTGGTCGGTGGCTTTTCTTCAAAAAGGTTATTTATTAATAATTAATTATATGATTAATAAGTTTTTAATTATATGATTAATTATTTTTCTTTTGTTATGTATACAGCTAGTTCCATTGTACATGAAAATTTCATTTTCCCAACTAGTTGAGAACAATTTTGAAAATGTCCGTCATAATCTTCTGTCACACATTATCAGTTTATTTATAATAAAAGTAAATTTTCATAAGACTTTAGACATGGGATGAAATCAGAATTTCCAAAAAATGTACGTCTTTTTGATCAGATATTTTTTTTGTTTCAAAAAGGTAGTACTTTTCTGATTTCATATTAATAATTAATTATTTTTCTTTTCTTATGTATACAGCTGGAACATTTTAAATTTAATTTACCCATTTAGTAGCGAACAGTTTTGAAAATAAGAAATAATAAGAGAAGCAAAATAAATAAAAATATACATTATATAAAATATAAATATAAAACAATTAAAGTGTTCAATTTTATCTAAAGACATTGTTAATTAAGTGAAAAATTCCCATGCAAAAGTATTGCATCATATTGAAAAACCTTTCATTTCGTATTTGAACTTCTTTTCGTTTAGTAATTCTACTAAGTCTTTCTCATATTTTTTTTTTCATATTGTGTATGAACTTAAGATATTTAGAAGTAAATATTTTAGGAATTGAAAACTTATAGAAATTTTAACAAAAACACAAGGTCATATTTTTTGCGTATTTTATCACAAAAATTATACATATTACTTAATAATATCGTTATCTAAGTAAAGATTATATGTAAAAAATAGAGTTTCTTTTTTTTTGTTAAACAATATTTAATAAAGGTGGTTTTCGTTTTCAGAGAAATATATATGATATTTTTATGGTACTATTTTGTATCATATATTATGTATTAAGTAAAAATTGAGTATTTTCATAAATGAATAATTTTGGATTAAAATTTTTAAGAAATTATATGTTACTAATTTTTTATTTTGGCAAATTTACAGAGTAAATTTGGCAAATTTTACAAGAGTTTCGTTTTTACTTAGGCAGTTTAAATTAAAGAGATAACTTGTTTTGAAAGACTTATATAAAATTAAATAAATTTTAAAATGTCTAAATATTAAAGTACATATATTTTAGATCTTTCTTTACTTTTCTATAAAATATTTAAATGTTCAATAGGAATATAAAAAAGAAACAATAAACAAAAAATTATTATTTTAGAGCAATCACGAAAATTAACATAAATAAAATGTCCTTTAACCATTTTTATTCAACGGTTTAATTCTGATTTTTTTTCGAAATAAAATTTTCTATTCTGAAGATTAAATATTAAAATTGAACAGTAGAACAAGTAAAAATTAAGCTGAGATAAAAAATTAAGAATTTCAAAGAATAAAAAAACTAATGTTCTAACTTTATTTCCATTAATAAAAATTTTTAATGACTTTCTTTAAATAACGTCCTATATTTAAGGACAAAAAAAAATTCATAAGCTTATTTTTTCTTGTTTAATCATTCATTTTATTTAATACTAGGAGGCTCCACCCCCTGCTCGCTAACGCTCGCCAACCCCCGAGAATTGCTACGCAATCCTATGTGGTTCACGCCGTGAACCATGGCTCGCTGCGCTCGCTCGCCAATGAACACAATGTTCTAGCACAAAGACATAATATATTATCATCAAAGACATAGTATTTTATCATCAAAGACATAGTATTGTACTTATGTAGAAGAATTCTACCAATGTTCTTATTGGCTTTTAAAAAAGTATATTAGCTATTTAGATTGTACATGGTGAAAAAATCAAAACATTAGCTAAATAAGAAACATATTAGCAAAATAAATTATCAAATATTGCTTCACTAATATTCTGCATTTTAAAGCGTGAAAATTCAATGCATAAATAAACGCGAAATATAAAAAAATTCAATGCATTCAATACAAACACTTAAACGTTTTTTAGACGTTTAGGTAGCTCCCAGTAGAAAAATATCAATTCAACAGCGGCCTTTTAAAGCATTCTCACTTCAATTAATTAATTAATTCCTAATTGAGTTTAAATTAAATATTGTCATGTTTTTAGTGCATGAATCTGAATTGAACAACCTGATAATGCTCACTCTGGTTATTGTTATCTGGTTGCTCACTACGTGCTCTTGCGCGCCGAATCCAATCAATTAAAAATGAAAACTGTTGCCAGCGCGAGAAAAGAAATATCATCGGTTTTATTGATACATACATACATACGTACGTATTAGCGTTTTATATAATAAGATAGATTATTTTTTCTTGTTTAATCATTCATTTTATTTTATCAAGATGAAAAATTCCAATTTTTTTTCGCGTCTCTTGAAAATTAACTGGCTAAAAATACCACGACGGAGTTTTTACTGAATACTGCAAATTATTTTACCGTTACTTGACTTTTTTAATACGTACTTCTCGAACAATTGAAGATTTTTTTCAAAATTAAAAAAAAATTAAAATATAAAAGAAGCAATAAAAGCTGAAATAGTATTAAAATTATTATTCATAAAACTAAATATAACAAATTAAATTTAAAAAAAAAACATAAAAAAACAAACTTATTAAACTTACATATCATGTTAAAACACATTAAATTTACATAAAATCATTGAGAAATTTCTCTTTTCTAAAAAGATTCTTTTAACCCTTCAAAAATGTGCAAATTTTTTCAAAACTTCCTCGCAAATAATTTCTATTTCAGCGAACAAAATGCTAAACTGAAAACAAATATGAAATTTTTAAATATCCTTTTCGAAATTTTGAAATAATGCCTATGATAGAAATAGAAGATGATTTAAGCAAAAAGGAAACAAATACTTTTATGATATGAAAAAATTTTAAATTTCTCACTTTCATACATTTATTTATCACTTAAACAACATATTGCTCATTATTTTTAAGTAAATTCATCAAAATTATTACTGCTATTTACATATGAAATCAAAAAATGTTTTAACTGAAATCACAACCGAATATTTAAATTTTAAGATGTAGAATACTATTTCCTCCCCCCCCCCGAAAAAAAAACTTTAAAACTAAATCTGTTTTCAAAACACCACAATCGACAAATTTTACATGTGATTTTGAATAACATTCACCAAAAAAACTTCAAAATATTTATTTTTGAAAAAATACTAATGATAAAATGAATGCATTTCGTACAATGATTTCATCATTATTCTATATTTTCATCTTTTTTTCAAATTTCCATAATGGACATCGTTTTTGCAGCGTTTATCTATGTTGTTAACAAATTTGACAGTAATAAAACTTAAAAATATGAATTTTACGAAATAATAATTATCAAAAAATACATTTCATAAAAAGACATTTCATTAAATAAATGTCATATATGTTACATTTTACTACTCTTTACAATCCCTTTTTATTTCTACATCTATTTTCGAATCCTTATAATGGTCATGTTACATTTTACATAAATTGGCGATGATGTAAATAAAAATGTCCGTAATAAATTAAAATTATGCATTTTATAAAATAGCAATGGTTACATTATTGCATTTTATAAAATAGCAATGGTTACATTATTGCATTTTATAAAATAGCAATGGTTACATTATTTCATTTTATAAAATAGCAATGGTTACATTATTGCATGTACAAAACATATTCAATTTTTTTATTCCTACACCTACTTTCGAATCATTATAATGGCCACGTTTCTTTTCACTGTAATTAGCGATATTGGAAATAAAATTCGCTATAATAAAACTTAAAACTATGCAAATATATGAAAATAATGATCAAATTATTGCTTTTTTTTCTAATTTCAAATAACCCTAATAGACACTGGGGAAAGGGTAAAATTTATCAATAAGCATATTGTGTGATTGGAAGGAAAACTACTTCATCTAATGAAACCAATTGAAGACGTTTTGGGCATGATTTCATAAGATAGTCCCTGTCGTATCCCTGTGCTAGTCCCAACAATTTAAAACCTACTTTTAATTCAGTCAGTCTTCTAGACAAAATATAACACTTATGTTTTATTTTGTTACAAATCATAAACTAACTGAAATCTCAAAAAATGCTTTAGAGCAGTGATTCCCAAAGGGAATCTAGGAGTCGACGACAGCCTGCAAGGGGTCCATGTCAAGTGGAGAAAAAAAACTGGGGGTCCAGGAAATGAAAATGGAGGTCAGCGATAGTGGAGCTCACATAAGCTGATCGTGACTTTAATTTTGGAATTTCATGAATGAAATAATCAACATACACGGATAGTACCTATTTACTTATATTATACTACCTTATAATATAAAGAAATATATCTGTCTACATTCTTTATAATTTATAAAAATAACTATGAAGTAAAAATGTCATTAAAATTTAAGTTATTAGGATTATTTTCTGATATATGAAACTGAATTATTATAAACTAGCAGTTGCCTGCAGCTCCGCCCACGCACGTTTTTATTTTCTGTGTCTGTATGGTTTTAATTTGTAACAAAATAATATTTTTCGGCGGTAAATTGTAGCCTAGCCTGTGTCAACTCTTTATCTAGCTAGACCTCCAACTTTATCTGTTTATAAAATCAAGGAGACTTGTTTAGTTTTTACTTGAAAACGTAATAAACAGACCGAAAATACACTACTACGGTTTTGTATACAAACTTATTTCTGCAATTATATTAGTAGCTGAGAAGGGGTTTGATATTGCACTATTTTATTCCATTTACATATTAATTAAATTACTATGTTTCATAAAATTGAGTAAGTTGTAGGCATTCGTTTTGTGGTCGCAATACAATATGAACTTTTTAATTAATAAATGTATAAAATTAACATGTGTTTTTTTCTTACTTAAGTTTTTCACACTGCACTTCCCTACAGTTAGAAATTTAAATCTTTCACAGTGAGTAACACCATGCCAGCAGCCAAAAATACATTTGAAGTTGATGAATTTACAAAAAATCAATATCAGGTAAGGAAATCATCGTCTACCCAAAACCGAAAAACATGGCAAGGGGTCCACGAGACAAAAAAATGTTCGAGAACCACTGCTTTAGAGACATATATGTTTTAAGAACCAAAATTCAGATATAGTGACTGCCAGTCCATATCACGCTAATTCTCATTAAATCTTCGCGAAACACGTCTCTAGCACTATTTTTCTTTGTTCCTATAGTTTGTATGATTTCAATGCCCCTATACCGAGACGCGATGGCTCAGGAGATATAGCACTCACCTACCAATGAGGTGGCTCTGGTACAAATTCTGCTCCCGGGTCGCACCGACTGCATTGCTGCCGTAAAATATCCTTAGTGGAACATGGATCGTTGGTTAGAATCCCTTTGCCGTCTTACTAACCATGAGACACGGTTTTCCGCTCCTTATAACGCAATTCCATCAAAAAATGCCCCACAAAACTAGTTTGCCCCAATAATTGATCCAGGAGATCTCCTATCTTCTGGGTTGGAAAATAAAATTACAAGGCTACTGAGTTGAACCTTGATAGTGAACTCAGTACCGCGTCACCTGTTCAAATCCAGTTATAATATAAAATATCAACTATCCCTATACCCCGTACACTTAATTTGCCTTACAGTGTAATAGAGAAACGAAAAATCTATTAATTAGCATACTATAGGGTAGGGAAGAAAATTACTCTATTTTAATTCACAGCCCATACATGTATTTGTCACAAGGGAGGCCTATCGAAGCGATGATTTTCAGAATACTGAAATTAGGACTCAAAAAGTCTTACTAAGCCATGTTTATTTTTAGAGATTTTATAAATACCTTTTAAAGCTTTTTATAAACGACGAACATTGGTATATCCTCATCTGTAAGAGACATGGTTCAAGTTTAACATGCAAAATAGTACACTGATGTTAATTTATTAAATATATTTTTCTTAAAAAAATTCATTCTAATAAAAAAATGGTTACGAATATTTTAATGATTTATTACGAATGCAATTAATCATTAATTGAAAGAATTATAAAATCACACTCATGATAGAATCAGTACGTGCATGATCTTGAACTCAAATTATTTTTCCAAATTTTTATTTTTTTCAATACTTAGAAATGCAATCTTTACATCCAGTCTTTTTCAACATTTTAGCTATACCCATATTTTCATAAAGTTATGCTACATACACACACTGGACAATGCATTAGAAACCTGCAAAATTTTCGATCATGCACGATCACTTAAGAAGATCATGCTTCGATCACGCAAAAATGCACGATCGTGACGAATATGCAAATATGTGCGTGGCGTGTGTGTTACCTCCCCAGACGGTAAGTTATGTAGGTGCATTTTACGGTAAACGAGGTAGGATGAGGAGAAAAGCAGATCTTTTAACAATTGAAAATAGGCTTATTGTTCACGCCTGTTTAGCAGGAATTAATTAAATACAACGGCGTATCACACATCGAATTTTCTAAAATGTAATTCCTCCTTGTCCACGTCTTTTACTTAACTTTTATATTTTATCTGTTTACATATTTTATTGTAAACGTGATACATTTTTGTTTCGCGTACCTGAAAACGTTGATGCCTAATTAGTATGTTTATTTTCTACGTGGCTTCATGCCCGTCTTTGTGTTAGGTAAGAAATACATAATGAATGACTCGAAATATTAGAATCATTTTGAAAGAATATATA
>NC_092206.1:71076090-71144095 GCF_043381705.1 Parasteatoda tepidariorum
AGTCAAAACAATATTCAATTGTTGGATCTGCAAGTTTTTACATCACTTTAAGGAATGTAATTTTTATGACAAATGACAAAATTTGAGTGAAATCAGTGTGAATGGTTCTTGAGAGATAACATTTTAAGTATACGGCTGTTTCAAAATTTGAAAATAACTGAAAAGCAGTTCGGCCGATTGCTCTCAAATTTTCTAAGATGCCAAAATTTGCCGATTTAAAATGGTGTAAAAAATTGCATAACTTAACAATTCCTATATTTTTATCATTATTAAATAAAATATGAAAAATAATAAATATAATTTTTTTTTGTTGCATGAAATTATCTTTGGATAATCAAATTTTCAATTGGGTGCAAGAGTTTTTCTATTCGTTTTAACAAGCCGCAATCTCGAAAATGCGTGTCTATTAATTTGGACCCATTTATCTTAATTTCACTTTTCGCGTATTGTACCACATTTCGAGAATTTCTTAAGCGAATCGAAAACTTTTTGACCGTAATTATAAAATTCGTTTATCCAAGGATAATTCCATGTAAAAAATATTTTTTTAAATTATTTCTTATTATTTTTTTAAACTATTTTTTATATTAATTTTTATCACTTTATAAATAACAGTCAAAACAATATTCAATTGTTGGATCTGCAAGTTTTTACATCACTTTAAAGAATGTAATTTTTATGACAAATGACAAAATTTGAGTGAAATCAGTGTGAATGGTTCTTGAAAAATCACACTTTAAGAACACGGCTTTTTTAAAATTTGGAGATAACTGAAAATCAGTTCGGTCGATTGCTCTCAAATTTTCTAAGTTGCCAAAATTTGCCAATTTAAAATGGTGTAAAAAGTTACATTACTTAAGAATTCCTATATTTTTATCAGTATTAAATAAAATATAAAAAATAATAAATATAAATTTTTTTTCTGCATGGAATTATCTTTGGATAATCGAATTTTCAATTGTGTGCAAGAGTTTTTCTATTCGTTTTAACAATTCTCGAGACAAGTCGAAACTCGCAAAAGTAAAATTAAAACTGAGGAATTAAAGGTTCCAAACTCTCCACTGATCTCGTGACCAAACTATTGGGAAAATATTTTCCAGATTGTGACTCCTCAACCATATTTTGATGGTAAGGAATAGAAATCCAGCAAAAAAAGTACGTCTATTTGGAAAGTATGCTTATGGGAAAATCTCTAAAAACTTTAACTTTTGATGATATAAAAAAAGAAAAATAATAGGCACACTATTTTTATACCTCCAGAATTGTTTGAAAATGTATAAAATATCAGAAAATAATCGTGAACATCGAAAATTTTGATGTCCTTATAAGTATAAACAAAAAATTAAAATTTTTGAATTTTCCATATTTACCCTTTATTTTTCATCAAAAATTATTAGTATCATAAATGAATTGAAAAATTTTAATATCAAGTTCAATTGTTATAAAATGTATAAAAAGGCTTTCTTTAATTATTTTCAGTCAAAAAATATCTTCAATTAGTAAAACATAGGGAAAAAACTAATTTCTGATATGTTAAATTCAATTAATTAATCCTGAGTTTACGGTTTGACAGGGTTATGGTCTGCACAACCTAGGGAATTGATCGAAAACTTTACTCAGACTCAACGCAATGCGATGCACACAACATAGAAAATAAATTAGGCAATGACAAACGTGTGATCAAAATTTTGATCGATTTTAACATTTACTTTTTAGATCTGCGTCTGGTTACGGTCTTGACATCGTTACTGTTACCTCACCGAATGACAGTTTGTGATAAATTCGATTAATTTATAATTACTGCAAATAAAAATATTTATCTATAATGATGATACAAGTTTGTTCTACTTTAAATAAGCTTTTGGAATATCACTAACATAAAACTCGCAGAATTGGATTGAATACCTTTTTTTTTCAATTTTCACTGGTTACGGTTTGACGTGCCAAAATTTGGCGACAAACTCAATATTCACGAAAAATATCATTCAAGAAAATATGATAGTACAGCTGAGCTACTACTAAATAATGTTTTTAGTGATTTTCAGCTTTTTTTCAACAGAATACATATTGAAAAATAAAATAAAAAGTATGTTAAACACTTAAAGCGACACTCATGAAAAGCTATCAAATGTTAGGATTGAAGTAAGAAATGAAGGTCAAAAGCAAGTTACTCGTGATCAAAACTGTACGTATCTTAAAGTTAGTAGTGCATACTTATTCCTGTAATTTTATTAAAATTAATTTTCGCTTATTATGTTATATATTTATAAGAAAAGTTTGAAGACATATAGGTCAATGATTCCTGAGATTCACCCATATATATATATATATATGGGCAATTTTAGCAATTATAAAAGCTTGTGGGTGATTCAAAGACAGTAATACAATTTTTGGTCTTTCAATTTTTATAAAAATAACTATAGGATGCTATTTGGTCCTTATATTTTCAGCTGAGAATTCATAGTAAACTGCAATTATTATCGATTGAGATATTTAACAAATATTATAAGTTAAAAAAAAATCCCCAAATGTTAACAAAATTATTTTCCATTATTTAAATAATAAAATTTATAATAAAATTTCCATTCTTTTATAAGAAGTATGCTTAATTATAAAGACATCTAAGGCACAAATTAATTTCTATTTTTTTGTTCTTTTTCCATTTTTCTCAGCAGCCACATCTTGTGAATTATAAATATTTTTAAAAAAATACTTGCGTTAATTATAAATGCATTTGGGTGATTTGTAAAGTGGCAGACTGAATTTGCCACGGTTTTTAAATATTTTTAACAACGAAATACTATTTGTTGCTCTATAACTGTTAGCCTGTCACAATATTAGCCTTTTTTTCATTCAAGTAATTAGTACCCGCATTTAAGGTACAAGAACATAATTGCTAATTATTTCAATTAAAAAAAATTATTTAGTTCATTCAGAGTTAGAAATTAATTAATTAGTGTTCAGAAATAATTTATCTCGTCTTTGTTTAGACTTGAGACATCCAAAATGAGTAAAAATGGTAAGAACAATTTTGAAATTAATATTTTTCAACATTGAATACAAGAAAAATACCTGAAATAATAAAATATTTCTCAAAGTAATTCTCCTATATATTTTTGAAATTGCGAGTACTACAAGTTTTATAAACTTCTATTCCTTACCAGTTTCATTGTTACTAATTTTAGTTTTAAAATAATTATAAAGGAATCGAAATTCCAGTTTTCCAAAAATGTATAAATTTGTTTTTGTTTTTTTTCAGTTTTTTTGTCAACGCTTTGTTTAGATTTCGCAAGAATTGCATTAACTGACTCCCAAAAATCAATATTTTTGCTCTTACATGTTTCTTTTTTGTGTTTGAACAAAATTTCTTGCATTGAAAAAATATCTAGATAAAATTTTGGATAAAATTCGAAAATATCTAGATCTAGATAAGATTAAAGACCAACAGATTTGTGAAGTACGCTGTAAAAATTTGTTTCACAAAATTGAGAAAAAAATGTGCCAAAATAGCTCCGAAACAAATATAGTCGAGTTTGAGTTATTAATGAGCACATGCGCAAAACAACATCTAACAACTATGACTTTTGCTTAAATAACAAATTACTTAAAATGAATACAAGATGTGTCTCAGTATTTATATTTATGCTGGTCAAGTGGTCGAGCGGTTAGCGTGCCAAACTGCAAAAACAGTGCCAGCTCAGGGTATGGACGTTAAAATGAAGAGACATCCAAAGAAACATGGATATTTCTCTCTGTGTGTCACAAAGTGCTGACCAGGCAACACAAAGTAAGCAAAACTTCCGGCACCTTTTATAGCAAGGAACTATAAGTTCAGAGCCTGCAATTTAAAAAAATAGTTTTTACATTTAGAAAAAAGTATTTATTTTAAGACGATGCGTTTATGCTCTTTGAGCATGTCACTATAATAATGAGTACATGAGGTTCTCAAATTCATTATTTTCCTTTCGGAATTAACTAATCGGCTGATAAGTTCCCGGTCTAATGAAGTAAACACAACTTTTTTAGTAAAATTCGAATTTATTCATCAACATAGTCTCCTTTAAGAAATATACAATCACTCCATCGCCTCTCTATACCTTTCTTAAAAAAAAAAAACCATCTTTGGCCTGAAAATAGACGTTTGTTTCGGCAATCACTTCCTCATACGTGCTGAATCTCTTAGCCGCCAGCATTTTTTTTCAAGTCTGCAAACAAGTAGAAGTCACTGGGAGCCAAATCGGGTAAATAGACGGGTGTCTGACACAACGTCAAACAGCTCTCGGAATCATCAATTCGTTGTTATTTTTGATCAACTGTTAGCACACGCTACACCCACTTCGAAAACAGCTTTTTCATAAACAAATGTTCGTGCAAAATAAAGCCTACACGCTCTTTTGATATATTTAGAGTATCAGCTATGTCATGCAACTTCACTTTGCGGTTTTCTATAACAATTTTGTGGACTTTTATTATGTTTTCCGGATTAACCACATCCCGGATAACACTTATCGAGCCAAGCTTTAGTTTCTACCGTGTTTTTTCCCATTAAATAACAATGTTTAATAAGAGCACCAAATTCTTTTTTATCCATTGTTTCAATAATATAAATTGGTGTTCGATTAAAATCACTGTAACTTTAAAATCAATCTGCAGATCGTTATAAAATTTTGACACTTTTTATTTGAATGTTAGGACTTGCTAAACAAAATACTAATTCTGCATTCAGGGCGCCATCTGTATGTCAGACCGGAAACTTATCAGCCGATGTGTTATATTAACATAATTCTGCCTCGAAGGTCACGATTCTGCTCAATGCTTGCAAGCATAGTTCTGGCTCATTCTATTGAATATGAATAAAAATTTTCAATTTGTATCAAAGATTACAAATGTAGTACATTTGAATTTTAAAACCTATGCTATTTTAAAAGTTGTTTAATCGAAACTTTTCACCAACAGTTAATGTAATTTGGTAATAACAACGTCAATTGTACTTTAAAAATGGATATTTCTCTTAGTCTCTATCTTTCTTGGAAGTTGGCAATGCAAAGACGAAGAAAGTTTCTTTTTCAATTTTGAAAATATCTTAGTCATTTTTTACACGGAACTAAACTGAACAATACACTGAAAAGAAAAAAAAAATACTGCATTATGAATATGAATTAAAAATTTTGATTTGAATCAAAGTTTACAAATATCGTGTTGTTAAGATTCAAATCCTTTATTAGTCTAAAAGCTTATTAAAGAGAGAATTTTACTAATAGTTGTTAAAAAAGGATAATAAATAACACCAGTTGGCAATCAAAACTCAGTATTTCTTTTGTTTACTTGTTTCTTTTCATTTTCAAAATAAAGAAAAATTGTTACGAAATGGATTCCTAGAAGTGACGTCATCATACGTAAATCGCATTCGCTTGTGACACGATTCAGACGATTACAAACGCTTACATGGTTCCAATTAAATCTGATCTGAAAATTCATTCATTGAATTAAAAAAAACATTATTGTTGAAACGTGAACCAGGCAAGCACAATCCCATGATTGGACTCAATCATCTGATTTATATCACATGGATGTGCCTAATCACGTATTCTTCTCATCGAATTGTAAGTTCCCAATTGAGAAATTCACATTTTGTTACATTGTACTGCAGAAAATTGAATTTGATAGATGTCCATTCATAATTCTCCGTTTATACAAAATTTGTCAAGTTTGTTTTATCAGACCATATATTTGAGCTCAGCTTAATACACTAACTACTTTAAAATTTTGCGTTTGACAGAAATAGTATATGGATAGATATAAAGATAAAAATTAATATACACTACTACCACTAAGGTAGATTATGCTGTAAACACAATGGTTATAAATACTAAAATATTAAAAGGCTTGATGATTTAAAATAAAAACGACTTACATTTTTTTTACTAAAAAGTCTAACTGGCATAAATATTAAATGTTCAATAGAACAATTAAATATAGCATTGTTGCTGTAAAACAATTGTCACAGTTAATTTTGATGATAAAATAAATCTTCTTTTTTTACAGAAAAATTAATAACTATTTATGCTTAACATAGTATATGAAAATGAAATATTTTAGCCATTATAATATTAAATATATTATTTACACATATGGCAGGGCAAAATAAGGAAGAAAGTGTAAAATTTTGAAGCTAATAAAATTTGCTTGTACAATTATTAAGTATTTAAAATTATATTTAAGTATGTCTTCGTTGTTGCCACAGTTGGTTTTGATACTAAAATTTATCCTCTCTTGTTAGGGAAATATTAATAATAATTCACACTTAACATAAAGTATAAAAATGAAAGCTCTTATTCCTTACAATAATTTTAGATATTTTAATTAAATTTTAATAAAGTATAAAATTTTTAAGTATAAAATTTCTAAACAAATAATGTTCAGTTTATAATCAAAAGAAATTCCCTATTAAGTATAACCTAAAAGTATTCTTTTCACAATAAATATTTATTCAATCACATATTAATTAAGCACTTTGATACATTTAATTAAAAATATTTTTAAACTTCAATCAGCATTTTCTGAAAATCATTTGTTTGCTATAGTTTGAAGGTTTTTGAAGAATCACTGAAAGGAGTATCGCTTTTATATTGATAAAGCTAACTATTAAATTGACTAAGACTCTTAGGAAATTAATCTAAATGATATACTGAGATACACAAGATACCTCAGATTTATAAATGCAATATTTTGAAAGGAATTATCCTTTTATGTTAAAATTTGCACACTTATCGAAAAAGCTAATGAATAAATACAAAACACATTTATTAACGAGTTGCGCAATAGTTTTTGAAAAATCACCTAAGCACATTTAATTCTACGATAAGGAAAAGGGAAATTGAATCTAGACTTTATTAGGAAGTAAAAATTAAATCTTCGATATTTCCAATTTTTTTCATTGGCATTAATTTATACACTCTTACAATGCGGTAGTATTGCGCACATGTTGCTTTCAAGTCCAACATGGATTAGTATAAACACCAGTCCATCGATTAACACTAGTCCAATGATGCTAATAGCTCATTAGGTGGGTCCAGTTGATGCAAAAAAATTCTGGTTATTTAACCATATTAGAACAAAGCAGTTAAAGCCATCTTATTTGTGGTTATTTGACTCTTTTGTTTGAATATGGCAAAATGACAATTTAATAACTTATTATTTAATAATTTTTTCAGTGAAATTTCTAACAGTGTATTGTATTTATGTTAAGCATATATATAAAAAAATACCTTCTGTAAGCTTATGCTGCAATTTTGAAACACTGCCTGATACAGAAACCGTTTTCACTTATTAATTATCATAAGCTTTTAAAATCATATCCTTTAGTAAACAATTCGTATAAATATATAAATAAAAATGAGCATGAAAATATTAAAGACATACACATAGAAAATATTAAATATATTTCTACATGAATTTATTATATCTATAAATTTTAACACTTGCGTAAAATATTAATTCTCGGCATAAGCGAAATTCAAAATTTCACAAATATAATATTGCACATCTTAAACTATCAACAGTTCTAAACATTGGGTACTACATTTACCAAATATAGTTTATCACTGCATAAATGCGCCCTCTAAATGATACAAAATTGTATATTTCGATCTTAAAAATAATAAGATTAAAGAAACATTCCGTATTAAATAAGAATTATGATATGAATACTGTATTATACTTATGAATCCAATCTTATGATCAAAAATGAACATCATTTGCATTATTAAAGTTTATTCAATGCATTGTTTTAATCTGATTATACAACTTAAATTTTATCTGATTGGAGTTCTTATTATTTTAACCTACTGATAGTAGTTTTGCGGCATATCATACGAGGAATCAAAAATTATTGATTTGTTAAAACATAATTATTAATATATAAAGATCATTCTAAAATCCCATACGACCACAGATCATACTAATTCAATTCAGGTATCCATCTAGCATTTGAAAAGCAGTAAAGCAAGCCGAAATGAAGACATTTTTCGGAAAAATGCTTTTTACAGTATATTTAATGTAGTATTAAAAAATTTTTACCGCATATAAAAAGATGTTTTAAATTCAAACCCTTGCTGAAACATTTTATTTTATCTATAAAGTGCAGTTTAGTTTTACTAATTAAAATAGGCACTTTTTAAAATGATTTGCACAATGTGATTTTCATAAATCGCAACTTTGATGTAATAACGGTGATTCAAAGTTTAACATTGATAAAAAAAATATCTTTTACTGGAGTTAAACACAAGTTTTTAATTAAGAATAATATAAATTACGCAATTATTGCTCAAAATCTACCCTCAATATTTTAAATATCTGTCAAATTTACATCCAATTGCTAAGATTAATATTTCTATACTAAGCTTAAAATTTTTATTTTCTAATCTAATGTGTTGACATCATATAAGCTGGATAGCTATTAACTTCATGTATTACAAAAAAAAATTTAAAAAATAGTTAATTTAATTCTTAATCTATTAAGGCACACTTTGAACTAAAATATCTTAGAAAAACTATTTAGCTTAGCTATCTCTTTCTGTATTGTAGACTATATGAAGTGTTGTTTTAGAAATTCTTTAATTGGGAAAAAGTTAACAAATGTATATATTCCGTGCGCTTATTGTTTTTCCATTTAATTAAAATTACATCTTAATCGTTATCGATCTTAAACCTAAACTTAATTGAAATATACTTAAAGGAAAATAATCATTCGTTTAATTTTCTAGCATATCCGTTTATGTATCTCCACCAAAGAGTTAAATTTTATTCCCTCAAGATATTACAAATAAAATACGCTTCTATAGCAAACAAAGTGCCATCAAAATGAAAATTATAACATAGGAAAATGTTAGGCTTAAAACTAAACATTAAAATTCTTTTATGCAATTGGAATACTTCAGAAATCGCCAAGTACAATTCAGTGAAATGTCTGTTACACAACACTGCACATTTATTTAAATAGTAATGTAATCCCAAGCACTGCTTTGAAACTAGTTTCGATAACCACTGTTTATAATTACATCATAAAAATACGATTGTCAGTCTCTTTCCGTTTACATTTTAATAATTAATTATTTTGAGTTTGATTAGTCACTCGATTAGGTCTTTGAAATAATGGCTAAACAATTAATTTTCCAAACCTTGCGTTACGAGTTCTTAACTACCAATAGTTTGAACAAATATTTAAAACAGTGAATAAGTTTGTAAAAATATATTAATTCCCTAATATTGTAATCCCCTAATGAGGTTTACTAAATTAACGTTTAATAAAGAATAGCGTAAAAAATAGAAAATACATTAGTCAAGTTGTGTTTGTTCATATAGCACAAGTATGTATATGGTTTTAGATTTGTACGAATGAATTAATAAAATTAATTCAATGAATAAAATTAATTTGGAAGTGATTAGAACAATGCAATGAAAAACTGAACTTCAAGTTGATAAGAAGATATGTTTAGGTTAAAGGCAACATGATTTATATAGGCAAAAAAATTTTTAGGCAATTCTTTCCTTATCTAGTTGAAGTTCCAGAAATTTTAAAGAACCGATATAGAAACAATACTAAGGAGCAGCTTCATGTAAAAAAGTTAATAATGATAAAAAGTACAATTTATAACCATGTTAAAACAACCCTTCAAGTTGCTTTCATTTGTATTGCATATTTGTGCATAAACTAAAATATAAATAATAACAATTTTCAATAACACAAGCAAATATTCATGATTAAAGTTTTAATGCATAAATGAAAAAATTCGATGCACAAAAATGCTATATTAAGCAAAGATGCTTCCTTAAGGTTTCTAAAACTTTAAATTTATTGTATTATTTTTACTTTAGAAACAATTACAAAAATTTTCATTGTAAAATTTTACTTAATGAAGGATTTCGGAATTTTTGATTGATTGTGTATATTATTTGCGAGTCGAAAGTTTAAGCATCAGGAAGTGTACAAAATGAAGTCAAAAGGCCGTATATACACTGAAAAAAAAATCCTTACCAATATAAATTGCAGGCACTTTGACTGAATCATCCATAAAATTCTTTTTGGCATAAAATATTATCTATACATAATTTTTACAGTAATATTTATTTAATTACAGTGATTCAGTGATATTACGGTAATTATTACAACTGTAATTATTCAAAAAAATCATCGACATCCTGAGTGCTGTTACTTTTTACCGTAAATTGATACGGATATTTTTTTACAGTGTGTAAGTTTTTAACAATTTATACATTTATGCTTTATTGTCTTTTTACAAATGAATTAGTTAAGCTTGGTGCCAAAAACGTTTTCTTAAAAGAAGTTTTTATTTAATTTATTAGTATTGCAATGCTGATTTAAAATAAAATTAAAATAACTAAACAATCTACGCTTCACTTCAAGATGAGGAAAGTTGTGACCACCGCAAGGCGATCACAGGTTGCCCATTGGCAAAATGGTTGTTGTCAAATTTTTTTTGAAAAAGAAACTTTATTTTGTATTGGACATCTTTAACTGTTAATCCCGAACTGCTCGGTACACAACTTGGCAGACATGTTTAAATGCAGCTCAGACACATTCTGTTTAAATTCTTTTAATGACTGAATAGACATTGAATCGAGATCATTATTAAAATTTTCGGATTGGTGCAATGGTGTTTGATGGACATTGTTAGCTGCATCATACACCCGTTTCGGATTCACAAGTTCATACATGAAATATCCTTTGAAAGTTGGATATCTTTTTCAATTTTACATGAATAGTCAATGAATCATTTATATTGCGTGGGAAACAGTCTACTGTCTTGTTGTGTAAGTTGTTGGGTACGTTGACAATTTGTCCTATTATCCCTAACTGGGGATCAACACCTAGTTCTCGGATTTGCATGACAAGGGTTTTGAAGAGTCACCAGTCGCTCTTCGGTAGGGTTCAATTTTCTCAACCACTTAGGTACTTTTGTGAGGGACGGGCTTCATGCTTGCGTTTGCGAGTGGAATCTTTTCGTTTTTCAGTTTGTGTGTAGTGCTTAAGGCATTCCCGTCTACGTTCTTCGGCTTTGGTTTTTCAACCTCGGTATGTTTAGACCTTGGCATCGTTTTTTTCTTTCTACAACTCTAACTTTTGGGACCATGTCAATCCATTTGGACCCTCTTTATTTCTGATATTCACCTGAATTAGTATTGATAACAAACCCGTTTGAACTGTTGGTTAGAATTTCTGATTCTTAATTAAAACAATGAAAACAAAAATATCGTTCAAATAATGAAATTCTCTTTTATTTACAGCTCAAGAAGTGTTTACGGGATCACTCTGGTCCCATATACAGCAAAAATAAACTCACCAACTTAATGCATGGCAAAATTAAGAGTGAAAAAAAGAATTCTAAGAAAATTATCAAACAGCATCTGTCGCCATAAGAACGCATGCGCACTGATTACTATTACTCTTGATTTGTAGTTGAAAAGTGCAGACGCAATGAAATCCAATCCAAGACCCATTTTGCCAATGGGTAATAACTGTGCACACAGAGCTGAGCTTGTAGAGAAATACACTGCAGCCGAAAATGGAATGGTCAGCCAGATATCCAGACCTGAATCATATCGATCGTATCTAATACACTTGAAACTCCCTACCCCTCCCAGAAGACTCGGGGCTTAAACAGCCGTGTTGGAGAGGGATTTATTGCCCCAAAACTTTATAAAAAAAGCCTCGTAAACACCAAGAGAGATTGTTATGAGGCCTACATTGCTGTCATATCTCATGTTATCCCGTTCATGACAGGTGCAAGGAGAAAGAAGCGATTCCTCAGGCTCACACATTTCGAGAGTATACGTACGCACGTGATTGGGGGATTTTTCCTGTTGAGTTTAATTTCATTTAAAAATTCATATAACAACTCAATATTGTTCAATATTGCAACTAAATACACTGAAACTCCCAATTTATTATCTATGATAGAATATTAATGAAACTTCCGCGATATTTAGAAAAGACATCTGTGAATATTAAAGTAAATGTGTTCATTTTGAGAAAAAAAATTTAATAAGAAAATTGAAAATTTAAGAAAAATGCTCCAAATTTAAATCATAGCACTGTGATCACGGGCTGTTAGAATCAGATAGGCTCATCTCACATAATGGTACCAAAAAAGAGAACCGTGTGATCACATATTCGTGATTTAGATCCTAAAAGAGGTTAAAACCTCCACAAGTGTAGTTTTTTACACCACTTTTTTGGAGTAATTTGTTGTGGAATAATTCCTCTAAAAGCAAGATCTTTAAATCATGTAGTTAAATTTTAGTTATCATTGTTTCTGTCTTACTTTGACGTATATTCATTTAAATTTCGCTTCAGCGGTTTGATATTTCTGGCGTTATTTTCAAAAATTATTTTGGTACTTAAATAATCTCACAAGTGTGTGTTTTAGAAATGGCATAATTCAGCTGAATAGCTTTGAATTCGTATTTGCAGTTTAACTCTGCTCAAATTCATCTTTAATCATCGGAATTCATCTTTAATATTGGCCTCTCTTAAGCATAATACCTTATTATCTTCATTAAATTGCATTGTTAAATACACCGAAATTAGTTTAATCATCAAGCAATCGTAGGCTTTAATCTTCCTGCTTTGTCATTTTGATTCAGTGCATAAATTAATTGGGAATGACTTCATCTAAATTATACAACCAATTATTTTGAAAAAGAACGGGGACTTTCCAAAATCCGAAATTAAGCAATTCTGTAAACAGCTTTGGCATTTAATTAATCCAATACTGCCAATTTTTTTTCATTTGAAAAAAAAGGAAAATCTAGTATAAATTAGGAACAAGATGCAAAATTTTCTATAAGGTAATAAAAACTAAGTTTTTATAAAATTCAAATACAAAAAATCGTATCCTCTTATATGAGTTATCTATATTATTTTCGTATTAGAAATTAACTGATTAATAAAATAAGTAATGTCATATGCTACAATAATGTTTCCTATATTTTTCACACTAATTAATATTGATTCATTTTATTTCTTTTGTCGTAACAAGTTTCATACTATATTTCTTTAACTATTTAATCATCATTCCCGTATTTAATAATTATTCAGGATTCGTATTTTGCTCTGATAATGAGCGCAAATTTCAAAATCTAACTCCCCCCCCCCCCTATGTTTCTTTATTTACAAGCAGGAAAAGAGACCGTAATTTGGCATTATGTAATTCGTCTAGTTTTTTTAAGGTAAAACACCATTCTAAGGTGAAACACTATTTCTTTTATATGTATGATTTGTTTCATAATTTTACAACTATATAAGAGAGATATCCACGGTAAAGACTTACAACGGATAAATTTATTCTTGTATTTTGCACTTTTCTTTATGCCTTTTAAAATGGGGAAGATTTCCGTTTTGGTAAATGCACAAAAAGGTCGCCAAGTTGTGACTATAACCAAACAAAAAAAACATTAAATGACAATAAATTTGACCCCACTCCGACTAAGTAAGTAGCGAGAACTTTAAATTCATAAATGCGAACACCCATTTTTTATCGCGGATTTGGAGTTTTAAATAAATATTCCATTTCGTTAGGTCTTTGCTTTTTGGTTTACAGATGACGTTGTTATTGCAAAAATATAAAATTAATCTTGTATATAAAAATTAATGACTGTCTGTCCCTCCTATACCATCCGACCGAGAGCAATGCAATTTTTCATACTGATATTTCGAAGCATGGGAAAGGTTACTATCAACACTAGAACATTCTACTACGTACCGAGTGTGAAGAGGGAAAAACGAATGTTCTGATGGGGTTAATATTATACATTATTCCAATTCAAATTTCAGAAGAATCTTATTTTAGCTAACATATCCAATTAATAAAAATTTAATTTCACCGAAAGTTCATAGCACGTTTTTAATAACTATTTTTGGTTCTTTATGTCCGGTGAACACATGTAATATCAGCGTGAATAGTTTTCGTGGTTAATAGTGGTAACACCGAATTAGTATTTTGAAAGCTTTTTTCCTATATACTACTTTGAAAACTGTATAAATTCATTTTTATGTACATATACTATTTACTTCTTTAAAGTAAATATGAGAATTTTTGATATAGCAAATATACGACAATCGTCAATAAAAAATCTTAGCTTGTGAGAAGGAGTATTTGCCAAAACTATGTCATTTTAGGTAGCATCAGCACTGGGATCGTTGCAAGCCGTGTGTGGAAATCTTATAGACCAGCCATCATTAGGATTCGAAGCCGGGTCACCTCATTGGGAATTGAGCTCTCTCTTCCCGGAACCGAAAGGAAGTAAAATGAAGATAATGTGAAACGCCGCGAAATGAAGATACTCCAAAATAATGCTTGTCATATGGAGAAAAAAAGTAGTCCTGCTCAATGTTTTCAAAAACCTGATTAAAGACGTCAAACTCGAACTCCACCTCACCCCTTAAAATGAGACAACTCCAGAGTAGCGTCAAATTTGTTATTATTATTTGTGTTGTTATTGTTACAGTAATTTTTGGTTGGTTGGAAACTGGTTCTAATGCCACTTGCCACACGGGCAAGCCTGCTTGGTAAAACCGAGCAAATTCAAGGCAAAGTGTGTGATTCTTGTTTTTCAGTGGCGCCATCTGTGGTCAAGAATTCGACTTCGCTACATCAAACGTCACACCTGTTTACAAGTCGGACCCATTCATACATCCATTCATTCATCAACAGATCGTAATTTTGATCTGAATCAGAGAACAATCGATCTCCAATCCAGTACCCCCAGAGGTCTTGATTTGTTATGGGAACATGGAGGACTTTTGCGACTCGACAGATTTAACGTGCATCAGGCACTTTACTACACGTGGAGTCTTCGGCCGGCGGGGTTCGAACCAACGAACTCTCGGACATGGGCCCAGTGCCCTACCTACCAGGCTATCCCGCCCTACAATAATTTTTATTACCTATTGGCAAACTGGGTCTTGGTTTGGATTTGATGGCGTCCACACACTTTTCAACTGTGTTCAAGATTAATAGTAAACAGTGCGCATGCGTCGTCATTACAAGCGTTGCTATGGCGACAACTGCTTTTTTTCTTTTTCTTTTCACTAGCAGGCATATATATTCTTTTTTATATTCTTTTTATTATTAACGTATAATTACTGGCTTGATGGCGATTTTAATATAAATATGAATGCTGAAGAAGGAAAAGTATTTTGTGATGTCTTGAAACACATACATCGGCTGGATATGAAAATTAATCCAACGACAAATATCACTTAAGACAGTTTTTGCAGCCCATGATTTGAAATGTTGTGGCGTTTAACGAAGTCAATCCAGAATAAAAAAGCATTTGGCCAATTGGTAACCTGAGATCGTAATACGGTGATCACAAATATTTCGTTGTTTTTTTTTTCTTTTTTTTACTGTTTTTGTTGTTTATAATTTTTTTGTGAGACTAATTTGCTTAACTTCCTGAGAACATAAAAATCTTTGAAAAGAGAGAAAGAGAAAAACACAAGCTGGACATAAAAATATTATTATTTTATTATTATTATCATTACCGTTGATTCTATTCTTCTGTTTTTTATTGTTGTATATTTGTATGACTACAACAGTGTGTTTCCAATCAAAAAAGTTTTTGAATAATTTTAAGGACTATTAAAATTAACACAGGTTTTTATATTGTATATCATTTTTAGTTAACAAAGCTATTAGTTTACTTTCAATCATATTATTATCCATAAAACATTTTTTCAATTAAATTCGAGACTTCATATCTCTGTATAATAAATAATCACTTATTAATAGTACTTGATGGACTATTGAAATAAAATTACAAAAATTTAAAATAATCAACGCTGGTAAACATTCCCGAAATTGTTTAAATCCACTGTTTCAAGCATTAACAAATTATATAATCATACCTTTAAAATAATTTGTAAATAAATTGTCTTAAATGTTTAAGATGATTTTATTCACTTTTTAAATAATAGAAGATCTTAACACTTTAAAAAATAACTGATCTAAAACGTAATACAAATTAAAGTCTATATTTTACATCCTAAATAATTTGCCTCACTGATTTTACCTTTTAGGAATATTACTTCCTTTAAAAATATGAAAAATCATATCTTCAAATCCAAACTTTGGATCATTACGTAAAACTGCATTTGATGCAGCATTTTACTATCATCAAAAAAGTATTAGCCTCTTTAGTTTAAAATGATACGCGATTTTCTATCGAATCTTTCCAAACAAATAACCTATCAATTTAAAATATCCAAGGTATCGTGACTTTCAAACTCCACCTTTATAATAGATAACGGCTTATTGCTATAGTCCTTTAAAAATAAAATTACTGGTATAATAGAGATTTAAAATTATATTTCAACAAGGGCAATTCCTATAAAAAAACGTCTCAAATTCTTAAGTTGAATTTTAAAGAATAAAAAAATTTATCTCGGATATAAAAAGATTTAAAACAGAGTAAATCTTTTAAGAAGGAGTACCACTGAAATTAATTTAATGATAAAATATGACTTTCAGGAAAAGTTATAAAATCTAAATTTGCCTGCGGGTTTATTAAAAAATATAAGTCATAAAAAGTATGTAATGTTACATGCAATTCCTAAATTATTATTTATTGTGTTGATATTTTAACTATTGATACAGGTATCAAAATCTTCACTGTTTTTGGTTTTTAAACATTTTATTTACTTTGCTTATAACAGTTAAGTTAAGGTCTCTCTCTCTCCCTCTCTCTTCTCTCTCTTTCACACATACAAAGAAAATTACTGTTACAAATAACGCAAACAATCGTCTTGATTCTACAAACAAAATGCCTGAGTCTCAAACAACGTAAAGGGTTAAATTGGCAATAATTTTTGCGAACTTAATGTTAATTTAAGCTCAGTGGACATTAAATTTGAGAGAAAAATTTACGGGGCAGACCTGTATTTTTGGAGTAATGTTAGCTTTACGGGCATAAATTTAATTTTACGGATAACACCTTGAGCACTTTTTACCGATTACTTTTGGCAAAACTTTCATATAACAATCGGGCTCTATAAAGCAAGACTTAAAAAACTTTACAACCTTTGTTATACTCTTAGCAAAAGACTGGTAAACGGTAGTGATAAAAGGGTTCAATGACAAATTATGTTTTTTTTTAATTTTGTAACCTTTTAAGCAATGAACAATTTAGCTGCTTTGATTGGTGCAAGAACTCGGCGCGAATTCAAAATCAGTCCATATGTGTGCATTAAATGGCTTGGCAGAAAAAAATATGTACACCTATTGTTCTTTCTTAAATTTCATTTGGTCTAAACAAACTATTTAACAATCTGGACTTGCTATGTTAGTATACCATTTCCTTCAACCCATTAACCCGTTCACGACAACTATGGAGCTAAATCAGTCTTCTACCATTGGTGCTCCAGGTCACTTTCGGCCAACAGAAGCTGCAACACTTTCCCCTGTATCAGGATTTTGATTCTCTCGCCTTGCAAATGGTCACTTGAGGTGTCTCTTGTATGTTCAGGGACGGAGGACTTTTGGACTTAGCACTAAATGTAGGACTGCTCAGGCTTTGCCCGAGCATATTCTAAACAGTATCGACTTTAAGCTCGACGAGGTTTTTTCAAAACCTCATCTGTTTCTAGACTTTCTGGACATTTTTGGACTTATGTATTTGGTCTAATTGGGATGGACCTCTTGGTGATTAGAAACAACAACAGGACTGTGGTCACATACAAGTGATGACGCGATTCTCCCTTCGCGACCAATAGTATCATATATGAGACGAGCTTTTCAGATTACAGCAGCCGATAGTCATACTAACGTGATTTCCATGCGCAACGTTTTATTTCAATTTTTAAACATTAATTGGCGGTTGGCTTCCTTAATATTTGAGAATATTTTGCTTCACAGGTATTTACCTACAATGTCCGCTTTCAGTTCCACTTTTTTCATTTTTTTTTTAATCCGGGTAATTTACGCATGTAAACAACTGTCGTTTGGCTCTTTTCTTCTTAAATTAGAGGTCTTTTTATTTTCTTGTTGAATTTTAGAAATTTGTTGCTTTGCGTTTTTTCTTAGTTCCTCTCTTTGGGCGTCAAACTGAGACTGAAATTCAATTTCCATCATTTCTTTTAGTTTTCCCAGTCCTTTAGTGTTCATTTTTGTCCCAAAAAGCAATTCAAATGGAGTAGTGTCTATGCTTCTTTGATAGGTTGAATTTATCGCTTGTTTAACCTTATTTGTATGCTTGTACCATTCAGCTGGATTTTCTATGGATAATTTTGAAAGAATCGATATGATGGTTTGATTAATACGCTCTACTTGTCCGTTAGCTCTTGGTTAACCTGTTGCTATTAAATGATGTTTAATATTTTCTTTCGAGAAATAATCAGCAAATTCACTGGAGGTAAATGTTGTACCCCTATCTGAAATTATCTGGGAAGGACTTTCAAATACAGTTTTTTGGATTTCTAATTTGGCTATAGTTTTAGCTGACGTAGTGATTTTAGTAGTGACGTAGTTTTAGTGACGTAGCTTCGTGGGATAAATCCATACAAACTTGGTAAAAGCATCTATTATCGCTAACACATATTTATAATTTTTATGGGTGCTCTCCAAAGGTCCGAGATGATCAATATGAAAAGTTTTCAAAGGCATATCTTCTTTATGCAATGGATGTAATAGTCCTTCTTTCTTTCCTCTTTCATGATTCACCAGTATGCAATGAACACAATTTGCTATGATGTTTTCTATTTTCTGTCTAAGTTTGGGTATGAAATAATATTCTTCGATTTCTTTTTCCGAATATTTAATTCCAGAGTGTCCTTTCTCATGAGCTGTTCTTATAATTTCGATTTGCATATTTTCTGGCACAACCACCAATTCTTTGCCATCGACAAATTTATACAAAATTACGTTTCTATTGCAATAATCTTCATAATTCGAAATTTTAAGTAGTTCTTTTATAGTCTTAATTCCAGTATCTTTATCTTGGGCTGACCTGAGTCTTGGCAAAATATTATCGACGGTAACACAAAATACATTACTTGGAGATCAGCTAAGGGCGTCTACGTGAGCCATCTTATTTCCAGAACGATGCTCAATTATGTAGTTGAATTCTTGCAGAAAAAGTGCCCAACGAGTTACACGAGTCGACAAATCTTGTTTTGACATAGTCTTTTCAAAAGCAGCACAGTCAGTAATTATTTTGAATGGAATACCTAACAGATAGATGCGAAATTTCTTAAGGGCTTCTACGATAGCAAGAGCTTCAAGTTCGTAGCTGGAATACTTTTTTTCAGCAAAAGTCGTTTTTCTACTCATATAGTAAGTGGGGTGAAAATGTTTTTCATCAGGGGGTTTTTGCATTAAAATGGCAGCATATCCTTCTAAGCTGGCGTCTGTGTGTAACTCGGTTTCGTATTTAGGGTTATATATTGAAAGAACAGGATTTTGGGCTAACAAAGATTTTAATTGATTAAACGCTTTCTTTTCTTCAATGCTAAACTTAAACTTATGATCTTTTTTTAGCAGGTCACTCAGCGGTCTAGCTATTATAGAATAGTTCGGAATAAATTTTCTGAAGTATCCGGTCAATCCCAAAAAACTATGAATTTTTTTCAAATTTGTTGGCTCCGGAAAGTTAAGGAACTGCTTTGGTTTTCAAGGTAGATGGGAATATTTTTCCATCCTCTATCACATGACCTAAAAATTCAATGCGCTTCTTTAAGAAATGGGACTTCTTGAAATTAATATCAAGTCCATATTCTCTAGCAATATTCAAAACCCGATTAAGTCGTTCAATACATTCTTCAAGGGAGGAAGACAGAATAATTATGCCGTCTAAATATGGTAAAACTATACCCTCATTAATCAAAGTTCGGAAAATGGTGTTTATGTATCTTTGAAATACAGCGGGAGAGTTGCATAGTCCAAAAGGAACTTTAAGAAATTGATATTGTCCTTCATGTGTCACAAATGAAGTGTATTTTCTACTATCTTTATATACATCGACATGTAGGAATCCGTTCTTAAGATCAATTGTACTGAAATTTTTCGAGTCTTGTAGTCTATCTTAAATGTCTTCAATTAATGGGAGAGGAAATCTATCTTTGACAATTATCTTGTTTAATTTTCTATAATCTATGCAAATACGAGGAGATCCGTCTTTTTTCTTAACTATTACAACGNTATTGCCTTTCTCTGTTATATCTGACTGTCATAATTATTACTTTCGAAACATTTATAAAGTATTATTTTTGACTTAAACGGGACATTTAAATGGAAATTTACTGAACGATAATTATATTAAATCAGAAATATATTTGTTTTCATTATTTATAGATAAATAGGTAAGTTTATGTATGTTAAAGGATAAAAAATGATAAACAAAGCAACCAAAATTTTAACAGAATAAATAAATATCATTTAAAAACACTTTTTATTCTTTAAATTTAAATTTTTTAAATGGCTTTATTAATAATGCAATTGTGCTGCTTCTTGTCCACTGTAAAAAATTTCTCGAAACAATTTTTGAGTAACGGTTTATTTAAATGTTATTGCCGGCCAGGTGGCCGAGTGATTAGCGTGCCTGACTGCGAAGCCAATGGCTGCAGGTTCGAATCCCCTTCAGGGCATGGATGTTTCTCTCTCTCTCTCTGTTGTCTTCTGATGTCTGAATCTATGAATGTGGCCCACCCTATGAACAGGTATTTGTGGCAGTGTGGCGTAGGTAATGTTGCTCCCCTCCGTGACTTTGGTTCACAGGTGCCCACTGGGTAACGATAAATGAGCAACACTTCCGGAATCTTCTAAAGCGAAGAACGAAAGTTCAGTGCCTGCCGTTATTAAAAAAATATTTAATTAAAAAAAATTTATTGTTATTTCACCATATTTAAACAAAAGAGTCAAATAATCATAAATAAGATGGTAATCAAACTGCTAACTGTGAAAAAACTCGTTTATGAACAGATTTCACCTGATTTGGTTAAACATCCAGAATTTCATCTACTAATTATAAGTCTACCTAATGTAGCCACTTGGCACCTAGCACCTTCGTTCATATTATAGCCGCGAAGGCTAATCTGTCATTCTCGTGACAGATAGAAATAATGTTCGAATCCCAGCGTTGGCAACACAATGTTCCCTCTATTCCCTTCAACACACAATACTTTTCGCTGTCCTGAACACCCCAATTTATCTCCTGCACACCCCAGTTCAAATTACCTAACGAAATGCCTAGCTCCTACGTCCAGTTAAATTTATTTTTTCGGTTCTGAAACCATGACAGTTGTAAATGGTAAAAAAAAACTGTATAGTTTTGTATTCATGGTGCAGGCAGTAATAATAATTACCGGCGCTCAAGGTATAGGTGTACTTCCTTCCGTAAAATCCATTTACGGAAGGGTGTATAGTTTTCAGTAAAGTGTGTAAAGTAACTAAAGTGTGTAAAGTAAAGTGTGTAACTTCAGTAAAGTGTGTAAAGTCAGTAAAGTAACTAGTGTATAGTCATTGGGGTGTCCTGAACACCCCAATTTATCTCCTGCACACCCCAGTTCAAATTACCTAACGAAATGCCTAGCTCCTACGTCCAGTTAAATTTATTTTTTCGGTTCTGAAACCATGACAGTTGTAAATGGTAAAAAAAACTGTATATTTTTGTATTCATGGTGCAGGCAGTAGTAATAATTACCAGCGCTCAAGGTATAGGTGTACTTCCTTCCGTAAAATCCATTTTTACCAAAACATGGTAGAGGAAAAACTGATGTACCGTAATTTTTGCAGTAATAAAACCGTAAAATCTCTGAATCATGCTAATTAATAAAATATTGCTAAAAAACTACAACATAATATTTTATGGTAAAATAATATTTTGGATAATGCACCTAAAGTGAATATACCGTAATCTTTATACAGTATTTCGAATTGGGAATTTTTTACAGTGTACAAATGAAAGAAGGTGCTAATTTTGCACTTTTCTTCTAATTTTTCAATGTAAATACCAGTAAAACATTAAAAGTGTTATAATTGTTACTGGCAATGCTTAAAACTATGTAAAATAGTGTTATTTAACAATATATTAACAATAGTTGTTTACTTTAACTTTGCTGTAACTGAAAATCATAAACTAAAAGCTTTTTGTTCGTAATAAGGTAGCCTGAGTTGTAAAAAATCTTACTGGAGCTCACATTTTGATAAGTTTATAACATGCGCTCAATAAATTACCGGTTTCTGATTCATTAAAAACATATCAGATGTAATTAAATTTAGTATTAAATAATTATCTACTTCGTTCTTGCTTGATGGACACTATTCATTATAAATTGTTCTAATGAAGATTTTTGTGGTGTGTATTTTTTGTTTTAATCAACATTACCATCTTAAGAATCATGCTTAAATTAGCTTTAAACATTTCACTGACCTGTATTAAGGCAGTACAATATTAAAAAATGGTTACTGACTTAATCATAGCAACTCTCTAGCTCAATTGAAGCAAACAATTTTTTAATTTCCCTGTAACTGGAATTACTTTCTTTAACTAGGTTGCTAATTTAATAACTCAAAAAACTGCATTTTAAAAATAACTTACAATTTTTACAGTCATTTCGGTAACTTTTTTTTATGCATCGATTTCACAAGAATTCACAACTATTCAAAGTTATTTTTAACCAGAATAATTCCAAAAATGCCTTTTTACAGTTATAAATTAAAATGTATTTCATTTATTGTTTACTGACAATATTTGTCTAGACTTCAATGTCGAATTATATTTTAAAAACGAACTGAGCAGACAAAATTTAATTACGTTTTCTTATAAGATTTAATTGCTAGCGTGTTTTTAAAAATATATAATGCTTTAATGCATTTTTATTTCGTTTTACTATCTTAAAATTCGTTTAGTACAATCTAAATCTTCATTATTTTGATTATTGTAGAAAATATAAACAGCGCTAAAGAGAAACTGAAACAAAAAGGATTTAACCCGTATTCCTTAAATTACTCTAACTAGAATTTTTCTTAAAAAATACAGCATGCTAATTTAGCAGTCTTTATTTCAAGTTTTAGAAATTTTGTTTCTTAAAAGGTAAAATTAAATTATATACCTTTTAAAATACTACACTCTACATGTAATTAATTTTTTATTCGTTCTCAGAAAGGACATTAAAAGATTTTGGAAGCATGTCGTACAAATGAACAAAAAAGTTCATTTTAAAAGGAAATAATTAATAGTAATTATTACTTTTTACATCTATCTAAAAAAACTTAGTAAAAATTATAATTTAGTTCAGTTAAGTTCTAGTTAACTAAAATTAACTGTAAAATATTTATAAAATCAAAAATTATTTAAAAAAAACGTTTTAAGCATTTTTTTTTGTAAAATTAAAATTTTCTGATTAGTTTGATTTAAAGTTTCACTGGCCGATTTAAATTTTCGAATTAGAAAATTATTTTAAAAAAAATTTATTAAAATAAAAAAATAATTATAAAAAAATACGATATTTAATTTGTTGCTTTCACATGAATTAAAAAGTTAATTAAAAAATGCTAAGTTATATTCAATTCAACCATTTAACTGTTAAATAAATAATTCCACGAAACTGAAGCCGTAAGATATTACCTGAATAAAAACTTCATTCGCTTCAATATACAAATAGGAAATAACAGTGAAACAGCTCTTCAAAAATAGGCACCCATTTTAAAAACTTGTCCCATCATTAATGTGAAGAAACAAAAGTGATTTGAAGCAAAAAGCGTAAAGTTACCAGAGAAAAATGCAAAATAAACGGGAGAAACCAAGCTAGAAAAACCACAGTACCCGAAAGAGAAAAAAATATTGAAAACAAAATTAGAATATCCGTTTTTGCCGAGAGGGGCAAATAAGGGTAAAATGCATTTTCACGCACTATGGAGGGGTAGTGAGGATCTAATGTCGTTATCAAAGGAATTAGCATTCATTTGAATAAGACAATGTTACATGACGTCAAGATTAGCTGATGCGATTTAATTGGAAGAAATAAAATTAGAAATAGTAATTGAAATAAAAATTAGCTTGGTGGGCATGAATTCAATTTCGACAATGTACCCCAGTCATTTTAGCTCTTCTTGATGTCCTGGAATCTCGTTTCACTCATATGCACCGAAGAGCTTACATTATGACCACCCTCCATCTATAACAATGGGCTCGCCCAGGTTTTCGTGATTTCTCGCCCAGGAAGAATGTTTTCATGGGGCACATTAGGACCCATATTCCTCATAGAACAATCCCTGACGTCTGTAAGCTACTTAAACATAGTTGCAGACCAGGTTCACCCATTCATGGCAACAGTTTTTCCTGCAAGGGATGGTGTTTACCAACAGGATAATGCACCATGTTATAAGGGTCGAATTGTCATGGATTGGTTCGCGGAACATTTCAGTGACTTTCAAGTCATGTCTTGGCCCCCAAATTCACCTGACCTTAATCCAATAGAGCATTTGTGGTCCTACTTGGAAACAAGGGTCCAATGTGAGGGAATTGCCAGAACAGTTGGTGACCGCTTGGTACCAGATACCTAAGACTACCTATCAGCACCTTGTGGAATCAATGCCACGGCAGGTGCTAGCAATTTTGAGGGCTAAAGGTTGCCCTACATGTTATTAGCAGGGTGGTCATAATGTAATGGCTCTTCTGTGTAAATGCTGATTCTTTTGTTAATGACATTAGTTTCTCTCCAAATCTCCATAGCACGTGGGAATACATTTTATCCTGATTTTTCCCTATAGGTCACTGTGCTTTTTCTTGTTCTGTTTTTCATCTTTTTTTTCTCTCGCCTGCTGTGGTTTTTCCAGTTCTTTTTCTCAACTTTATTTTTACTTTTATATAATATAAATTCGATAATTGGATAAACTAGACGATATATTATACAAATATCGAATATTTATTATATCAGGCATTATATTATTTTTTTGTCGTATGCCTGTTTTAGGCATAGGGGTGCGATTGTTCCTGTTATTCAGTGGCGCCATCCATGGTCAGGAATTCACTTCTGCCACGCCTTTCACACAACCACAACCCGTTTATAGGGCGGGTCACATTCACACAGATTCACACACAAAGGAGAAAAGACATGGAACACACAGAGAGAGAAAGAAACCTTGCCCGGGATTCAAACCTAGGACCTTTCTGATGCAAGGACAGTTCCCTGCCCCCTACACAAGCCGTTCGCATTATATTAGTATATTATAATAATTAGATTAAATTATTAGATGCTCAGTAGTGTTTTAATAATTGTATGTTTTACACGAGTTTATATGCAATACTTTTATATTTAAACATGCATGGCATGGGCTTTAATAGAGGAGATATTTTATATACGTCCTACTTGTGTTTATTTTTAACGTATTGCATTCCAATGTTAACCAATTGATACTCGAATATAAGCAAGTGTAAACCGGTTTCAGTCGCATTAAAACAATAATGTTGTATAGTATCACCTGATAATTAAGATTTTACATAGAATCTTATAGTGTGCCGTATAATTTGACCAGCGACTGTACATCTAAAATGGCATCTAAGGTGATTTTTCTTCATGATAATAAACAAATGCTAGCCTTAACATGAAAGATCGGGAATTAAAGCAGCAAATATTAAATGCTATATTACCCAACAGCTGAGAATAGCCTCATGTTTTTAAGTTTTCAGTTGTATTCTACTAAAACATTTTGATGTAATTGTTTACAAACTAAATTCTTTTTAAGCACCCATAACATATTCTTAATTCTGTAGGGAGAATGTTAGCAAACATTTTCCTCAAAATGTCACAAAACATATTTTTCTTAAATTTACAACTGTTATTAAATCTCGAGATACGAAGACGCGTCTTACTGTCCATTAATGGCATCATGCGTGAATACTTAACAAAATTTAAACCCTTTGAAACTTACTCGAACTTGTTTGCTTCAATTTTTTTTGCTTCAACTATTCAACTTTATGCACTTATTTCTGATACATTTATCTCAAAAATGCGTAACAAAAATTTTATAGAAAAAACTTCAAAATAACTCCCAAAACATTTTTTTTTATTTGCACATTTTATCAAGAAACTTTTATCTCTCACAATTTTCCGTTTCAAAGAGATATAAAAGAGAATCTCATTTTCTTAAGAGGCACGATCAAATGATTCACAGAGTGCCAACTTTGAAAAGGAGTAATGAACCTTTCAGAAATCGGAAGCCATATGTAAATCATGGAAGACATAGGCACTTACGATATAAAAATATAAGAAAAAAAAACTGCAATAATTCTTAATCTATATCAATTTATCACCATTTTAAATCATGAAAGAATATAACTGTTATACAATAATTCTCAAATGTTTTAACCAAGACATTTTTATTGTACAATAATAAATATAAATGCATTTCATGCATTAAGAATCATTAGCTTTTTGGGGCTGGAATTGTTTTAAAATGCACTTTAAAAACCCTCTTTAAATCAACCTACGTTAATCGGGCCACACGAAAACCACTTTCACTATGAATCAAAAATGCTTTAACAATCGTAAGTAATTGCTTTTTTTTTTGTTGGTATTTCGTTTTGCGAATGATTTCGAACTGATACAGTTTAAACTATTCTGACTATGCAAAATCTTTTAATCTGCTTGATTATCGATCTCTTCAGTTTTTCCAAGATAATAGTGTTATTACAAAAGCGAAAGGAGAAAAAGGTTGTCGTATTCATTTATTATATTTTTGGCATTTTCTTTTTTATTAGTTATACTTTTAATACAAAACTGAATTGCATTAACTTTTAGGAATCCTATATTTCTAACTCATATTTCTTGCATTTACTGCAGTTCAGTCGATGTGGTAGATTTTGTCTTCAAGCAAAGTCATATCTACAAGCGAGCAAAGTCATATCTACAAGCCATCACGGGATATCCATGGCTTGGGCCAGGATACCATTCCAAGTGCTGCTAAAAGCAGGAAGTCTAAACGGGCTGCAATTCCCATATCGCGTTTCAGTGGCTTGCAAAGCTGGCAGTTGTGAAGCATAGAGAGAAGGCTTTGTGATAACAACTCCCTCTGTCTTCTGATCTAACTAGAGTGCACCAGTATCGTCTTCGGATAATCATAAAGGATTTTAAAACCACTGCCTTTAGCCCTCGCGCGATGTTAACCGCAACTACAAACGTAAATTTGTATTCGCCATGGCTTTTACAATTTACATTTTGGTTTGTAAGAGTTATATTGCATAAGTTTTATTTCATATAACCGTCGTGGAGAAGCCGACCCAATTTTGAGTTCCCGATTAATAACGTTCAACTCCGTAGCCTTGTAATTTTTGACCCAATCCAGAAGACAAGTATCTTTGCCTTCGAGGAGGACTTTTTCATGGAACTAACTCGTATTTGCGTTACATAGAGAGAAAAACCGCGAAAGCCTCCCATGGTTAGTCTGACGGCAAGGGAACTCAAACCCACGATCCGTCTATCACTGAGGATATTTTAAATCAGCACTGTGGACGGTGCGAGCCGTTCAATGCGAGCAAGGTCATATCTACAAGCCATCGCTGGGATTCCAATCCGGTTCACCTCATTGGGAGGCCACTGAAAGAACCGGTCATTCTTTTACAAATTGTTTTCCTCAAACACCAGATTGGACGGATTTTATTGCATCGTACTTCTACACAATAGAACAGCATATCCAAACAAAGTGTGTGTTTGGAGTGATATTTTTCAACTGATGCTTTTAAATAAAATATCTTCAAAAAGTTTTGCTTCTATTATTTCCTTTCATTCGGTTTAACTTTAATATTTTAACAGTTTCATGGAACCGGGATAACCTGGTTGGTAAGGTGCTGGACTCAGGTTCGTAAGAATGGGAGAGCGAATCCAAATAGCAGAAGATTCCTCGTGTAGGAAATGGTGATTGGTGCACATTAAATCTATCGTTTCACAAAGTCCTCCTTGTTCCCATAACAAATTATACTTCTGTGGGTACTGGATAGCAGATTGATCGTTCTCTGGTTTAGGTCAAAATTACGATCTGTGGATGAATGTATCCACGCAATAAACGGGGATGACGTATGGGTGTGGCAGAAGTCAAATTTTGGCCACCACTGGAAGAAAAGAACATTCGTACCCATATTGCCTTAATAGCCTAAGACAACAACAGCAATTTGTATAGTACCTAATGACTCCTAACTTTTTTTTAATTCTATGCTGATGACATCCTAAGAAATTTCCCTCTTCTTTCTTGACTAAGGAGCCATACCTTATTATTTTCTGACCAACAAGAAAGCGCAAACAACAATGAAAAACAGTTTCAGAAAATTATCTTCTTATGTTGCACAGAGAAGCATTTAGAAAATTAATGTATCAAGTAAATATAAATTCTTGTTAGCAGAACATATAGGGGGAAAAATCAAAAAAAATTAAAAACCGAGGTTTTTACTATTATTATTATCACTATTACCATTATTCGATTTCTTTCTACAGTGAAAACAATTTCAGTCACGTTAAGTCTGTTAAATGAAAAATCTTTAGCATTTGTGAATACGTTTTTCAACTATCTCATTTTGATTTAAAAAAACTCATTATCCGCTCTCGACAGGGAACGAAGTATTTTACCGCATAAATATCTCAAATCTGAAACAAAAATTAAATACTATTTTCATTATTTGAGCAAGTTTCAAACATTTCTTTAATAATATGACATTTAACGAATAAGCGAATAGAAGAGTAATAAAATATTTCAGTTCTGTTGTTGTTTTTTGTTTCTTATTTTACACAAATGAACAAAGGCGCATAACAAATGGACTAAAAAGACATAATGTATTCATTTTTTCTGATGGTGACATAAAAGTTTTTGCAAAAAATGAATAATTTATTACCCAAGGGAAAAGAAAACTTTAAAAAAAAATTTATGCCAGAGAGAGATTTAAGATTTTTTTTAAAATTTATTAAGCTAAATTTTTATTTCCATTGCTCAACTAGCATAAATATTTTCTTCGAATCCTTAATCGATTTTATGCGAGCTGATAAAAAAAAGTTTTTAGTTTAAATTTAAAACTCTGTCAGCTACTTTTGTACTAGATTTAAAAATGTTTAATGTGTATAAGAATTTTTATTATGAAACGAAGTTTAAAAAAACGCGAACTTTAAAGTCGAATAAAACATCCATTAAAACCAATTGTTTAGCATAAATTGGAATCCAGAGCACTGAGTGAATTCTTAAAATATATATTTTTCGTGAGATTAATTTTCAAAAAAAGGGAGCAGTGGTTTATTTAATTTATATAAAAACTGTTGACCTTGTGGCTAATTAATCTATTTAATTTTATAATAAATGGCTTCATATCTTTTTTTTCTTACTCATTTTTCTTTAAGAGATCCTGACGGTATTGTTGATTTGCAAATTTATTACTCTGATTTTAAAATTATTCAGAGCATTCTCTTATTTTTCTAGGATTAAATAAAAGGAATTTCATAGAAAAAAAATATATATATATCTATATAAATCTGAAATTTTAATATAATTGAAATAATATAATTTAAAATAAATTGAAAATGTACTTTAAATATTTTCTTCGATGTCACGAAAGGAAGAGTTTGCACCTGCTTATTTCTTACATGTTCTGGGTCAGTGAATATTGATGTTAGATTAAATAGAGAAGGATAATGTATATTTGGTACTATGAAGACTAAAGCAAGAAAAACAATGTGAAGGAATCACAAATGAAAGTACAGAAATGGGCATACCCCTATAGTTTAGGTTCTATAAACGAAGCCTTCTTCAGTGTCTTAACACCAACTGATAATTGCGAAGTAAAGAGACTTACACTGGTGGATAAAATTAAGAAATGGAAGACATTTTCCCAAATATCTCAAAAAATACTGAATATAAATAAATGAAATTTGGTATGGATATAGCTTATTCCATGATAACAAAGAATGCAAAACAGGAATGAAAGTGCCATTCACTGGTAAAACCTATTGCTAATAAATCCAATGTAGTCTGAACTTAAGGATAAAAGATGACAATAAAAGTGAGGCTTGTACAGTGTGTGTTGCCTCTAGTATGGTGTATGGTCACCCCTGACAGACAGACGGCATGCACAACGAGTATGCATGCTTGCATGCTGTTAATAAGGGAGTTAAGTAGGACTTGTGGAAGACCCTCCCATTCTTCCACCAGAGCAATTTTTAACTCCAGATTAGTTCTGGGAGGGAGGTTGGCGCATCGCAGTAGCTCTCCCAAGAGCATCCCAAGCATGTTCTATAGGATTCAGGTCAGGGGATTTGGCTGGCCAATCAATTCGTTGAAAATTCTCGCTTTCCAGATACTCATCAACCATGACAGCCCTATGTGGTAGCGCATTGTCGTCCATAAAAATGAACTCAGGGCCAACAGCTCCCCTGAAAAGACGCACATAGGGCTCTAGGACCTCCTGCCTGTACCTCTGGGCATTCACGGAACCATTGTCAAACACATGGAGTGGTGTGCGGGTATCTTGCATGTGCGAAAATGCTTTCCATCTCTTAATTTTGTCCACCAGTATACTTTCAACTTCTCTACTATGATTTGATGCGGGCAAGAGTCAGTAAACTCATAATTAATATTACATTTCAAAAAAACATCTATTTCTGAAAATTTCAATAAGATTTCAGATGAAAATAACATGAGCTACACCAATATTTATTTTTATACTGTTAAAATTATCCCTTAAATTTACCTAAAAAAAAGCTGTTAAGAAACTGCCAGTATGAAACCGTTATTTTATACAAAAATACTATAATTTAAGAACAGTATTAAACAGCATGTTTTTTAAGCAGATATTTTAATAAATTTCGTTATTTTAACCAACAATTTTTTTATTTTAGCAAACAGAATTTGCTATTTAAAAAAAAAATTCTATAAAATTATTATGTCAGCATAGTTTCCGAGGCAAGCCAAGAGCAGCATTCGTACGACTAGTCAGCGCTAGGATTCGAACCTGATCATCTCTTTGGGAGAAGAGTGCCCTATTCTCTCAGCAACAGCAGCTTTAGTGTTTCAGTGTGAAGAAAAATCTTAAACTATTTTTATCGTAAAATATTTATTTATTGAGCTAATATTCAAGTGTAAGAACGTTTAAAACTATCGCAGTTTACCCGGTTAAAAGAGTCTGAAAGCGTAGCTTTTCGAACATCATATCTATAAAAAAATATAAGAATCAGGTATAGTAAGAATCGACAACAAAATTAAATTGAGTTTCACTTTGACGTTGTTCAAAACCATAAAATAATTGCTGAAAAATGAGAGCTTTTGTGAAAAATATCGTAAAATGAATTGAAAAAACGTAGAGTAATATTACTGAAAAATGAGAGCAAGTATGGAAAATATAGTAAAATGAATTGAGAAAAGGTAGAGTAATATTGCTGAAGAATAAGAGCAAGTATGGAAAATATAGTAAAATGAATTTAGAAAAAAGGTAGAGTAATATTACTGAAAAATGAGAGCAAGTATAAAAAATGAATTAAAAAAAGGTAGAGTAAAATTGTTAAAAAATCACAGCAAGTATGGAAAATATAGTGAAATGAATTTAGAAAAAGGGTAGAGAAATATTACTGATAAATGAGAGCAAGTATGGAAAATATAGTAAAATGAATTTAGAAAAAAGGTAGAGTAATGTTACTGAAAAATGAGAGCAAGTATAGAAAATGTAGTAAAATGAATAGAAAAAAGGTAGAATAATATTGCTGAAAAAACAGAGCAAGTATGGAAAATATAGTAAAATGAATTTAGAAAAAATGCAGAGTAATGTTACTGAAAAATCAGAGCAAGTATGGAAAATATAGCTAAATGAATTTAGAAAAAAGGTAGAGTAATGTTACTGAAAAATGAGAGCAAATATAGAAAATATAGTAAAATGAATTGAAAAAAGGTAGAATAAAATTGCTAAAAAATCAGAGCAAGTATGGAAAATATAGTTAAATGAATTTAGAAAAAATGCAGAGTAATGTTACTGAAAAATGAGAGCAAGTATGGAAAATATATTAAAATGAATTGAAAAAAGGTAGAATAATATTGTTGAAAAATCAGAGCAAGTATGGAAAATATGGTAAAATGAATTTAGAAAAAATGCAGAGTAATGTTACTGAAAAATGAGAGCAAGTATGGAAAATATATTAAAATGAATAGAAAAAAGGTAGAATAATATTGTTGAAAAATCAGAGCAAGTATGGAAAATATAGTAAAATGAATTGAAAAAAGGTAGAATAATATTGCTGAAAAATCAGAGCAAGTATGGAAAATATAGTAAAATGAATTTAGAAAAAAGGTAGAGTAGTCGTACGGTAAGCAAAACTGCATGGAAGAAACTAAAATTTGGACTGACGGTTTTAATCCATTGAAGATAAACAGAAAAAAACGTTTTGTCAACAAAAAAGTTTTTAACCATCAAATATAGAGAGAAAGAACGAAAATTTTTGCGGTGCACAGTAAGGGATTAAAACAGAAAAAAATCTATATTTTTCTTTAAATAGTTTTTTTCTATGAAAAATACGTTTTTTCTGAAAATTTTACTGTTATTTTTATAGTGTAGCTAGTTCAACAAAAAATTAACTTTCTGATTGCTGTAAATTTTGAACAGTCAAATTACTTTAAAAATAATGATATAGCTGATTTTGTCTCACTTTTCAGCAGCGCGGTAAATATAGCAACACGCTAATTTTATTATAGAATCAGTGTTATATTTTCAGAATTTAAGGAAAAAACAAACACCTAATAAATAAATCTTTCAACCAAAAAGTTTAGAATTATTACTAAATTTATAACTAGCATTTATTGTAAGCTGTTTAGCCATTTATTATCTGATTTTATACAGAAAGATAAGATTACATTTATTATCAGTTTTGCGTCTAATTATGTTTGAAGCAGAAAAATTTCTTAATACATTCTACTCCAATTATTTCGAAAAATAATTAGAATTTTCACATTTTAAAAATAATACATTTAAAATATAATTGGCCTCATACAACATATACTCTGTTTTCATTTTGTTTGAATTTTTACTTATTTTTAATGGTTTGTAAAATGAACTGGGGGAATACATCGAAATATATTATTTTCTGATAACAAAACTATCAATACTTTAACATTGCTATACTTCAAAAAAATCAAAATACTAACTATACTTTTTTACAATTATATTTTATTAAGATTTATAAGGTTCAAAGATATGAATTAAAAATAAATTTATATCTTTTTTCTTTCTTTCTCCAATATTTATTTCTATTTTAATATATTTTCAATTTCATTTCCCTCGTTATTTCTATAATCTTTTCTCACGTTTCCTTACAATAAGTTTCTAAATTAAAGACTAAAATAAATTGAGTGATAATTTATTTGCAAATATTTTTACCCTTGCAATACAATTTGTCTTAACAAATTTGAAATGTTCATTTAAAAACATTTTTTTACTTGTGAAAGAGTATTGTTTTTAATGGTAACTACGAAAAAATTTTCTGCAAAATTATTATATCGACTTATTAGAGAAAATTCTTGACAAAAGTTTCACTAAGACATCTTTTTTCCATAAGAAGTTTAAGTTATGGTTTGTTTACACCATGATTAAAATACCTACAGCCATATTAAACTTACTAGTAAATGAAAAGTTAAGAAATATTAAATTATAATAGCAGCACAATTTTGAATGGTTTTTAAACATGATTTTAAGTTACAAGGCCGTAATAGCGTTAATGTTCTCTTAAGAAAAGCTTCTCGGCAACTCTTAAATTACAGTTTTCGTGTCTTTCATTTGAATTATAAAGATATCACCATTGGAATTGATTCATTTATGAACCATCGAAACCAAACAAGTGCACCAAAGTCATTATTTTTAACATGAAAAATCATGGTTATAGGTATCTTATTATATGTTTCGTAATAACAGCCAATCAGCCCCGCTGGCCAGTAGGGATTTTTGCTCCTGCGCTTTCTGTCTAAAATGCTCAAAAGTAAATAGAAAAATTTTAATTTAGAATTAAATTTTTAATAAAAAATTTAAAGTTACAAAAGAAAGTAAATTAATTTTAGTCTTGTACTTAAATATCTGTTAAATATTAAAAACAGTATGATAATTACAATATTTAGGAGCAAACTTTAACAACAAGAATGATCTAACCTCAGAAATACGTAAGCGAATCACAAATGCAAATAGATGTTTTTACAGTCTCAAAAAATATACGAAGTCTAGTTTTCTAAAATTAAAAACGAAATTTCTTTTATGTAAAACACTTCGAAGATCCGTTTTATTATATGAATCTGAGGCATGGGTACTGACATCGAGAAATGAGGAGGCATTGGAAATTTTTGAAAAAAATCCTAAGAAGTATTCACAGTGGAATGGGTGGCTTGTGGCGGACTTATATAAAATCTTCTAAGAGCCTGATGTCGTGAAATGCATGAAGATTCAAAGGATAAAAAAGTCTGAACATCTGGTTAGAATGCAAGAAGAACGGAACTGTCGAAAACTAATTCTTGCAAAGCCTATAAGAACAAGAAAAGGAGGCAGTTTTGTAGATTAAGAACTTTGTTTTTCTGGAAAGAAACCTAGAGTTAATAAATCCTCTCAGCCCATGGATAGCCCTATTTGCCAGATAGAATCGGTTTTTTATTTTAGGAGTCATTCTGTTGTCAATAGTAATAATTGATCCTAAGTAAGAAAACCTCCTTACTGTTTCAAATCTATAAGAATCTATTTCAAGATAGGGGTCTGGGATTCAGTTCCTTGAGAATAACATATATTTTGTTTTTTCTACATTTATGACTAAGCTCATTTGTCTTGCAGTAACCTCAAGGGCAAGAAATGCCTCTTTCAAGGCAGAAAGTGGAACGAGCAATTACATTAATATCATCAGCTTATGCAAGTAGTATTTGTATAAGCGCAACAAAAAAATTGTTCCCCAGTGTTATCAATAAAGTGGCCGAAAAATAATTTTGAGTGGATTCATAATTGATAACATATTTCTTGCAAAAATTAGCTATACTATTGTTACGTATCAATACTGCCATCTGTATAGAAGAATAAATTAAAACACACGAGCCTATACAAATGTATATTGATTGCTGTAAAAGTAACCGTTGTGAAAATTCCGTTCGTCTAGCCACGAAAATGGAGACAAGCAAAAACGAGCAAAGAGTTGCTGTACGTTTATTGGTGACTGAGGTTGCTAGAACATGCGAAATTCATTGTCGCGTATGTTGAGTGTATAGCTATCACCGCATATTCTAATCAAGTGCGTACAAATAGCGACAGAGATTCCGCGAAGGACGCCTGTCACTGAAACTGATTTGCACCAGGAAAGCAAAATTACAAAACATCCTGCGTGTGCAGCTCTAGTCTTTTAGTTCTGAACTTCCTCCCTATAGGAGTTGACCTCTCTGCATCTTTCGCGGGTAGAAAAAGGTAGAGGATGCATATCAGAATTTTAGTGAAATGGATAAATCAGAATTTATTTTAGATTTCAGAATTTCAAAATCAAACATGAAATATTACTTTTCATATAACAAAAGGCATTTAAGAGCATGCAACTCTACGAGTCCGCATCACTTTGCATTAATTTTCATTTCATATTATTATATTCTTTCACAATAGTTGGAATATTTTTTCCTGCTCTAAGGTGGCTACAAAATTTTGCCCAATTCAGATTAGCAAAATATCAGTAAAGAAATACCAAGCAATAGCCCTTCCACATGAAAAATGCACCAATGTAGAGAATATCGGGCAAGAGCATTCCGTGCAATGGCCCTTAACCTTAAAAAATATCAGTGCAGTGAAATTCAGGCAAGTATATACCAATAAAGGATCATTTACTTTAGAAGCAGTAATGGGAATACGATATATTTTCTACCTTTCTACACCCGCAAAAGAAAGGCAAAAATCTTCTCCCGATTCGAAGGTAACTTGAAATTGGAGGACTAGCTCCCCATGCTAGTTGTTTTGTATTCTTGAACCCGGGACAGACCTGTCGCACCCGATTTGATAGCCTAGACAGATTATGTGATCTTCGGAAACAGTCAATTCTCAGGGGACGAAATTCGTTTCCTGGTCAGCATCATCATTTGTACAGCTCAGATCTTTCCCTTTGTAGCTTCCATTACTTTGGGAACCTAAAGATAAAGATTCCAGGGCGTAGTTTCATTCGGACAATTAAGTACTGGAATGAATGAGATTCACCTCTTTCTACGAAGTAGGAATTGATCGTCTTGCCTCCCTAAGGAATAAAGGTATTAACGCTTTCTTCAATTACTTTAGAATTAAGCATATCCTATTGTTCGATTTTCGTTTGTTTAACTCTTTACATACATTTTTCGAATAAATGTATTTCTCTCAACTGATTCAAGTTTAGTGGAATTTCATGACATGAATTAGTCATTTCTATGACATGAATTAACAAGACACGATATGTCATGAATTAAACATATTCTATGAAGCCAAGTGATAGCATTGATTCGAATAAACGGGTTAGTATCAATTGATGCTAATTCACTTTATTTGATTCTCTTATTCTAACACTCATTTGATACGACTGATTAAAGCTGTAGTCAGAAGATTTAAATCGTTAATCAAACTGTGAGAAAATACTGTCATTTTAGCAAAACCGCTTGACTAGATTACGGCGTTCTAATTCTAAATTAATGAAAGAAAGTTTGTAAATTACAATTTGAAGTGTTAAGCCATTCTCTAACCTACGTATTTTTGCGTCAATATTTAAACATGTTGGTTTAGATTGATGAAACCCTTTTGTAGTTTACAACCAGTGTCATTTAAAATTAATTAATGTATTTCTGAAAATGACGTAATGAACGTTGTATGGTGCCCGTCTAATTATTGTAAAAGACATCACAGTATTAATATCTTATTGATTTTGCATGAGATACTTAGATAATATGCTTAGATACCGAATTAATGGAAAGCGTGTTTAGTTTACTTAATTGGTTGATATTGTTCCATTAAAATTATTGTTTAAAACTTTGTGCTGTCTTGTTCTTAATTATGATAAAAAAAATTGCTCACAAGAAAAAGAAAAAGTACTTTTTTTGCTTATAAAAGTTTACTTTTTTCTTGTAAGTGGAGAACGGTTTATGTTCTGTTCCAAAAGCGTTGCTCACACGACTGGTTGGTGGAGATCAGAGAGTAGTGAGTTCGATCCTGAGTGCCGACAAAATAACCGGCGAGTATACGCAGCAAAGTGCAAGTTAAATCTGACATGGCTAAAAGTACTCTCGTTGGTTGTGGTGTGAAAAGTTAGAGAGCAGGTTCAACCTACTCAGTCGCTGTCCACATCGTTTTACTAGGGTCAAAATTACGCATCATTCTTAAGCTCTGAAGAACGGAGCTAAATGCTTGGTGATATGTATCCTATTCCAAATCCACAATTCCTTATCTATCAGATTAAAAGTTTCCGTATATATTTTCGAAGCAAGGTTGCCATCACGGGAAATTATCCTATCAGTCTTTTTAGTTTAATCTCAAACCAACAGTCAAGAGTTCCCTATCAACGAGAGCCACATTTTATTAAACTTGGCCGGTGGCGTGGTTTTCGCTGGAACACATATGTTTATTCAGTATTGACACATACATTTTAGGTTGCAGAGGAAAATGCTCACTCAAAAAATAGTGTGTTGAAACAAATACATTTAAAAAAATAGCAAGTGTGAAAGCAGTTTTTTTTTGTAAATATAAGTACAATAATCAAGAATTTTTAAAAAAATAATTATTTCAGTCAATATTAGATAGTTATGATTAACCAATTTCATTGATCAGAACATGGAATAATTTAAAACTAAGAAATGTGAGAGTCTAATAATATTGAGAGTATAAGTGTCAAATTTGAGTTAAAATGAAAATTTCTTATCTTATCTAATAGAATAATGCACAGCAACTCGGTGTTAACAGAATAAGCTTCCTGCAGGGATGTTTCAATGTAATAAGCTACCTGTCATAAATTATTTTTAGATAATTTACATCAGGGTTAAAAATAAAGAAATATGTAACAACATATCGTTTTGCCACATAAAATGAAAAAAAATCCTCATCGAACATTTTCGTTAGCTGGGCACCAGATGAGAAGACGTATCAGATGCCACCAGCTCACTACGTATCAGATGAAAATACCAAAATAAGTCACAAAAAAATGAAGAAAGAAACTTGAGGGAAAAGTAAAATCCGTAGCCTCCGGAAAGGCACCCTATGTTACCATATCTCGACCCAGCATTCTCGAGTCAACATTTGGTGTAATTTTATCCCATAAAAATAATACTTTTTTTCTTTATGTTTGCATTCCTTTACAATTCGATTTCATTTCGTTTATGAGAATTTTTAAAAACAGTGATGAATTATAAGAAAGGTAAGAAATTTCATTCAGGTAACTTTTTGGACAGTTTTTTGGAATATAAAAATAATATTATTTGAGTATAGTGGATTATGTTTCCTGACCAAAATATGATAAAATACACTATAAAAATGTTCTGCAATGTGTAAAAAATTCTAAAAATTCAAATTTATCAGATTTTATGTAATTAGAAATAACTAAAAAATGTTGATTAAATTTAATTAATGGAGTTTTTCAAAAGAAATATCAAATTTATAAGTCTACTTTTTTCTAAGCTACATATTTTTGAGTAAAATTGATATTTTCTTTATTATTTAAAGCTTGGAGCTCGGTAACTTAAGTGCGGAACTTAAAAAATAATTTTGAAAAAGTTTTGATCGAATAATCGAATTTTAATGAATGATCGGATGATTGGATATTCACGAATGATCGGATTATTTGTTTCAATGATCGGATTCAATCTTAATGGTTCTAATCTGATAATTTCAAATATGCCAATTATGAGGGCAAACTATCACGAAATCAGACACAAAAATATACTTTCTCTGAACAAACTTACCTTTTTTCGACGGATTATGATTTCTGATTTCCAGAATGTAAGGGGCACCCGAATCCAAGAAAAATGGTCCGGTTAATTTGGTTGAACGAACAGTCAAAATTTTAGACCCCTTAACGCTAATTTTACTTTATTGCGTATTTCACCAGGTCTCAAGAAATTTTTAAGCGAATATAAAAACGATTTCTGGCACAATTTTAAAATTTATTTATCCATGTGAAAAATAGTTTTCAATAATTATTTATTTAATTAAGAGTCGAAAATATTTTGAACAGCATAGTATATAAAAGTTTACATCATTTTAAGGAACGTAATTTTATATGGTAAAATACAAAATTTTATTTGAATTTTTTAAATAAAAAGTTTATTAAAATTTCTCAGGAACTTTTGACCAATTTCATTCAATTTATTTTGCCATACAAAATTACACTTATTAAAAATTTTTTTAAAAAGTTGTTAATCTTACAAGTGAAATTTTTTGACTATTGCAAAATAAAATCACTATGAATAATTGTTAAAAAAACATTTCTGCATGGAATTATCTTTGGCTAAGCATCTTTTACAATTGTGTGCAAAAAAATTTTCATTTATTTAAAAAATTCTCGAGATATGGGGAAATTCGCAAAAAGGAAAATTGAAACCTTGGACCACTTTCCTAACCAAGCTATTCAAATCATATTTCCATACAATATCCCTAAAATATCTACCTCCATATTTTTAAATTTAAGAATAATAATTCTTCTGGGGGAAAATATATGTTTCTGCAAAGTAAATGCATTTTTGTATCTGATTTCGCAACTTAAAATATCGTCTGCACTAATTAATTATTATATTTGACGTAATCCCTGTAAATCATTAAATGTGAGTCCTAGTACGTATTAATATGATCATTAAATCAAAAGTTATTGAGGGTGATACGCTCTTTGTTTCGAACTGTACATACATTGTAAGAAAAAGCGGGCAGTGGCTGCAGGACCATTGCAATTACATACCTGCCAACTTTTAATCCTTCCGAGGACGATTTTTCCCAGTGGTAGTAAAACGGAATTCTAATTACAATTTTAGGCAGAAACATACGCTGTATTTTGAAAAAGTTTATGCAGACTACAACATTAGTATTGCACATTTTTATATATGCTTAATTTTCTTAAAAATAGTGGTGATCTAAAAGATGATAAATTAAGTTTATAAATGCAAGGAATATATAGAAAGCATACATTTTACTACCACTTTAAATATGGAAACAAAATTTTACGCCAAATGCGTAAAAGTTAGCAGGTATGCAATTAACATGATCAAGATTCGATTCGAAACTTCCTTGATGAGATTATAAATCCAAAAGATGGCATTCTAACGCAAGAGTATCAACTGTAGCTCTAAAAGCACTTATTGCATATATACCATTTAATAAAAGTCGTATTAATTCCTCAGACAAACCTACTGTCAAGCAATTTCGCTCAACATTCTAACTTGTCTCTAAAACTACTTTAGTTGGATTATTTTGTTACATAATGTGTTACAAAATTGAGTTTGAGTTATAAGAGCATTAGTAATATTTATAGTAAAGCTTATAAGATCTAGAAGGTATTAGAAAGTTTCTATATTAAATTTTAAGTATTTTTATTAAATAAAAGCAAAAAATTTAAATTTGTGCTTGTTATTTTTGTCCTGATAATTCCGATGCTTATTTTTATCTGTTAAATACCTTAGTCTACTAATTCTATTTTAGTACTAGCCTTGTTACAGGTCTTGAAACTGTATGAAAAATACAGCAACGTTTACACGTTTTGTAAAAAAAAGCAATTCGAAGCTACATTCAACATTTCCTTAAGGATTTATTTCTTTTTTTATTTATATAAACTGAATAAATTGAATTACAATATTGCATTTAAAACAATCAACTTCTTTTTCCACAATCCTATTATTACTGAGAGTATCGTTTCAGAAAAAAAGTTAATTGTCTTCTGTATAATATTATATTACCATATCGAAACAGGTTGTTCCATTTATATTGGATGATCACTAACTTGTTAACAGTTAATGTTTCGAGCTTGCTATAAAATTTAAATGAAGTTTTATTTCCTTTATTTTTGCCATTTTTTATTTTCTTTTTGTTTTGGGGATCTTCCGTGTAGGTAATCTTGAACTATCACGCAATATCGTTATTATATCCGTGTAATCTACTATAATTGGTTGATTGAACAATACCATTTCGATAAAGTTATTAAAATTTCTTGTATTTCGGAGATACTTTATCTCAAGTTTATTGATTACTTTAATCAATAAACCATTATTATATTTTTTATTTTTTATTTCTGTTGCAAACAAGATAAAAACAGAAGGAAAAAGTTTTCAGCATGCCATTTTCGTTACTTATATTTGCTCGAAAATTTAGGTTTAGAAGCTATATATCATTGTTACCCTTCACATCTTGATTCTTTTTTCATATTATACATATAAAGAAGGACACATAAATAAGCATTTTTAGTTATGTTGGGAAAAAAATAATTCAGTCAGAACTTTTTTAATTCGTGTGTGAGGGTATTTTTATGCTGAAAGCAACATAATAGGTTTGATTGTGTGAAGTGATTACTTTAGATATTTTTATTGCATAACGACAAAAAAATTCTTTGTTCCTTATATCAATTGGCAGCTATATTTTGCAATCAGTCATGTAGCGCATGCTTCATCTTAAGTGACAGATGTATTTTATTTTCGAAAAATGTAAGTATTAAATGCACATAAAATTGTAGATATTTTTTCATATTTTTGAAGTATTTTTAGAAACTTCATGACGTTTTTTGGTGGTGTGGAACGTAGTTTTTATGAGTCATGACTATAAAATTCCAAAAAAACTATGCTCATTTGCTTACTAAATAAAAAGATATTAAGTGAAGTAGTGCCAGGTACCAAGCCTATTTCGAAAACCATATATATGATAAACTGACTTTACCTTCCTACGTTTTAAGACTATAAGCCTCTTATTACCATATCAAAATTAGCACTGCCATGAACCTGATCAGTTGAAAACCGCATCTTCTGAATAAAATCACTTTTATTTCAGAGTTAAATACCACTTTGGTCTACTAAAAACATGTAAATTTTTTGTACTTTGTGTAGGATGTCATCTCTAGATCCAGGAGTCACTTTTGATCCCCACTTTATATGGAAAATACATTTTAAAAATATCAAAGCAGCAAATTAAATACAGCATTTTAAAGTCATATAAGCATAAAGTCAATTAAATACAGCATTTCAAAGTCATATATTAACTAATTTGACTTTTTAGAAATATTTATTTCGTTTCCGATAATTGCACAGGAGGAATTCATAGAGCCAGATTACGAAATAAAATTTTTCTTTTTATTATAAAATGTGTTGCATTTGTGAAATATATTTATTATGAGCGCGTCTAATTCACTATGTGTCTGAAAACATGATGTTTGCAAAAACAATTTTTATTTGTTTGTTTCAAGATTCTTAAGAAAAATGTAAAGACATAATAAGTAAGAAAAACATTTGATGTGTTAAAATATTTTATCTATAAAATGGAAGATTAATAAGTGATTAAATAAGAGAAATATCCTCAGTTGAGAAAAAGTAACAAATGAATTTGTTATATAAAATCTATAATAGAGGTCATATACGAGTATATCACAAAGTATACAATTAATGTACAGGGAAATTAAACTGTAAGAAACAAAAGAATTATTTTTAAGGCTAGAATCAGAGGACAAACATTCGGCCCGAATACCATAAGAAAGTGAGTATAAGCTGATTTTAAAAAGAAGCATCTATTTAATATTTGATCAGGTTACGTTAACTTTTAAAAAACGAAATTACTGTTACTTTGAGCCAGTGGAATAAATCCGTTGGTGAAAAAAACGTGAAAGCGGCATATTATGCTAAATTAAACCAAACAAAGTAACTCAGTTTAAAATAAAGGGAATAATTTGATGAAAGAGATCAATTAGCAAACGTAGTGTGAATAAAATACATTATAATAACTTATAGCTATTGTTTGTTTTTAATCAAAGAAATAATTTTTTCAAAAGAACTAGTGGGAAAAAGATATGTGAGCAAAGCCTGTGTTATTCTCTATCAAGCAAAATTGCTGTTACTTTAAATCAGTGAAATAATATTATGAAATGAATCAGTTGACAATAAAAACGTAAAGGAAGCATATTATGCTGATTCCATTAAAGAAAATTACTTAGTTTGAAATCAAATGGAACAATGTTATGAAATTAACTAATAGGCAGAAGTACTGTGAGCAAAACAACCTGTGTTGTTTTCTCTCAAACCAAGCATTATTGTTAGTTTTAATTCAGTAAAATATTTTAATGGAATAAACTAGTTAATAAGAGAATGTATGGATGCTAAAAAGTAAATTTCTGTTGAATGGAGTAAGAAAACATTTGATATAAATGTGTACTTAAAAAATTTTATCTCTTTATGAAAAAACGGTATAACTACAGTTGTCAAATTCATAACGTGAGATACAATTAAGGAAAAAAAACTATTACTGTGAAATAGGATAAGGTTAATAAAAGAAATTTTAAAAGTAAAAAGTTCCGACATGAAAAAAATTGTGTTCTATTCTATTCAACAATGAAATTATTTTAAAAACGTGGATCATTAAACATGAGTTAAATCTGAAATGCTTGAAAAAAATGACCAACAAGCCAAGATATTATACCTGTGAAATACATTAAAGAAATTCGTATCTTTTGAGTCAACTTAAATTAAATAAATTTTGTCTAAAATTCGCTAAAGAGTCTAAAGGTATTATATGAGATCGTGATACCACTTTGTTCAAAAAAGACACCATGATGCCGACAAAAATATGTCCTTTTATAAGAAGAAACTTGACAGTCGCAGTCAAACCCATTAAATTTTTTTACGAGATAGAATCAGTAAACAAACTTAAAGGCATTGGAGGAGAGTTTTTCGATCTAATTTCTTATTACGCTAATTTTAAATACAGCTTGGTTGTTCCTCTTGATGGCCAATTTGGTCATCTAGATAAAGGAGGCAACTGGACGGGACTCGTTGGCATGGTTCATAGAAATGAGGCAGATATGGCATTAAGTGTAACTATGACAGAGGAAAGAATGACAGCTGTTGATTTCAGTATTCCCTATACTGTACAGGATATTAGTTTTTTCATAAAGAGACCCTTACGCCTTCCGAATGTAATGAATTTTCTTCAACCATTTAGTTTTAACGTGTGGATGTGTTTGCTAAGTGCCATTTTCATAACTCCTGCAGTATTTTATGCACTATTCAACACTAAGCATTCGTACTTCAGTATACTTTTTCAAGTGTTTGGTAGCGTCTTGAAGCAAAGCACTCACTTTAAGACTTCAGCATTGAAAGGAAAATCATTCTTAATGTTATGGTACGCATTCACACTTATATTATCGTGGAGTTATTCTGCCACATTCGTGACCAATCTAGCGCTGCCACCTGAAGTAATTTCTCTCAGAAACTTTGTAGAACTGTCAAATGCTGTTCGAAACAAAGGTTACCGCTGTTACGTTGAAAAAGGCAGCAGTATTCCTGATGCATTACTTTCTTCTCAGCATGAAGATCTGAGGTACTTAGGCAAAGCCATTAGTAAAAACAAATGGTATTTTGAAGTGGAAAATTTAGTAAATAGCGAGGAAAACCTGGATAAAATAGCTATATCAGACACTCACGTTAGGTTAGATTTATTGAGCAGGCAACTTAATACAAAGGTAATATTTTCCAAAGACGTCCTTATGTCTTGGAAATTAGCAATTGCCCTTTCGAAAAATCTACATTATAAAAATTGCTTAGATTTTATTGTGTCGAGAATTTCAGGAGCTGGTTTACTTTCGAAATTTAAAAGAGATGCAACGCTAAAGATTGAACTTTCGAAAACTCAGTTGCCTAAAGTAACCAAATGTTTGCATACAATTACGCTCACTGATATGTATTACATGCTCATTTTTCTCGTTGTCGGATATGTCTCTGCAGGTTTTGCATTATTAGGAGAGGTTGCTTTTTATCGGTATCCTAACTTTTTTCAGAGTAAAATATTCTTTAAAAGAGCATTGAATAATGTTAGAAAATAGTTTTTAACATATACATGCACTCAATACATACTAAGTATATCATAACTTTTCTTAAGTTTCCACCCATAATCCTTCAGCAAGAAATTTTTGTGGAGTTACCACAATCTGTTCGAAACAAACGTTACAGCTATGGAGTTGAAAAATGCTGCAGTGATAAAAAAATCATACTTGATATATTTAGAAAAAGCTTTCGAAGAAAACAATCTATTCAATATACTATGTAAGCTCCTCTTCTTCCTTATCTACAACAGGCTTTTGCTGGATTGTTTTACTTTTAATGTGCGCATAGTAGTAATGTATCTGCTTTAAAGTTGCTGAAATAATTAAATAAAACTATTAACCTTTTAAGCGACGCAAAAAGTTAAGCCAAACTTTTACACCAGAACAGTCATAAATGTTGAGCTATTTTCTATGTGGTGCTGTGCTTTTTTCTTATGAGTTGCATTTTGCTATTTTCTAAACCGTGGGATAATTTTTTTAATACCGCACTTGACAGAGTTAAGGAAAACAATGTACCCCATGTACTCTTTTCATGGACTTGCAAGTTCTCATTGAAGTATATTTTTCAGATATGGTATGATGAGAAAAGTTTTTTTCTCAATTATATAACATTCACATAGTACAAACTTCTTCAAAGAGTGTTGACTCATGTTAAAGAACACTTTCAACAAACTATTTTTGACATTTTTACAATAAAAACAATATTATATACTTTTTGTTCTATGCATACTATATCTTGTGTGCTGTGTCTACTAGATCTTAATGCATTTCATGTACTTATATCATTGTTGGACGTGTCTCTGAAGATTTTACATTGTTAAGGAATTTTTTTTTTCTAAATAATTCAACATTTTACACACTAGAGGTTTAAAATATTAATTCATGCTAAAACACACTTTCAAGAAACAATTTCTTATATTCTAACAGTCAAAACGATAGATGTGTCTTTTGACTATGCATATGTTATATAAAAATATCCTTTATACGCATTAGATCTCATTTTTAAGATTTATCATCTTTGTTTATCTTTATTAGGAGAGACTATTTTTTTAATTGGTATCCTTCACTTACTGATACGTCTTATATTCATAGTTTTTATTGTAGGTTGTGTCTTTCGTAAGTTTGAAGTTGTTAGGAGAGATTATTTTTTTTCTCTCGGTGTCATAACATTTCCCGCCATAACAATGTCATAACATTTCCCATGATATTTAAACGAAATTCAAAAATTATTTCTTATTTTCAAAAATAAATAATTCATCGCATACACAGCATCGATATTTGTAAAACAACTCGATCGCTGTCAGTTGGGGATTTGCATAAAAATTCGTTTAATAAAGAATCTCAATGCTTCTTTAATTGGAGAGATATAATAACCACGTTTTTTTTCGAAAGTGGAAATGCTTTTAAAAAATTATTCCACAAAAGTTGGAGTAATAAATAAGGTAATTGAGATATTTAGAGCCTCATTTTTCTTTCTTTTATTTTAATACGTAGCAAAATATTATTTGCAAATGTGCTCTGAAACGTGACTTTTAACATTATTTTATTAGAATTAAGCATTTTTTGTACATTAATAATTACACTATTTTCAGAAATTATTATTCTCAATTATAGATTGAAATTATGTCTTATTTTATGGCTACTTTATTAACACTTAAATGAGTAACGTTATGTTTTAGATTAAACTCTCAAACAGTGAATGCTATAAATGCCGCAAATAAAGGTTCGTAAGAAAATTTTAACATGTGGTAATATGCCTACTTATGTTTACACTCTCAGAAAATTATTATCAATTACATATTAACAATTTACTTATTAACAATTTTTGAGCTCATTAAAAAATTAAATACACTTAATGATTATTTTAATTTTAAATTAACAAATGGAATTGTTAATGCAACATTTCCTATTGAATCAATTGAAAAACGTGATAATGTCTCAGTTTCTTTGAATAAAAAAAGCTTAATAAAGAAACTGAAATATTTCATTATTTGAACTGAGAAAAACATCATTACCATACTGTATGGTAATGAAATTTTTGGTATACCATAATTATGGTTAAGAAAACCAAAATATGTGGTATTTATGCCAGTCATTTAATAATTTTGCCGCTCATATGACAACGGCTTACAGGAAATTTTTGCTTTCAAAATTATCGCTCTTATTACCCCCAAATTTGATAAAAGGTAAATTTAATAAAAGGTAAATTTAATGTCATGCTTAAATTTAGGCCATAAACTAAACTAAACTCAGTGGCGCGACATCCCTGGGGTGCAGGAGCAGAAGTTCCGGTCAGGTGGTCAGCCGAACGCAGAACCCCCAGTGTTTAGTTCCCAAGCATGTTTGGTACTCATTTATCGACCCACTGAAGGGATGAAAGGCTGAGTCAACCTTGCCCGGCCCGAGGATCGAACCAGGGACCTATGGCACGACAGCGCGAAGCGCTACCGCTCAGTCAAATTTAGGCCATGTTTAAAGATATTACGATAAAATTACCAAATTTTAGCTCATTAACCAAGTCTTATCGCATATTATAAATTTATATTTTATTGTTAATTTCATCGAAATCATTACCAAATTGCTTCGGTAAAAATTACCAAGCTGTTCGGTGATCCCATAGAGACAGAAACATAGCAAATTTTATCATATTTTGGTTGCTTGGAATATACTTTTTTTCTCAGTGTATAAAAATAGATTAATTAAAAAATACCCGCTCTTTTCGGATACTCCAGATAAACGGCATTAATAAATTCGAAGAAACCATATCTCGACTTCTAATGCAATACTGAATGATTTTTAATCTTGTTGACGTTCAAATTGAAATAACATCTAAACTGTGCGGAAATTTTATAAGAAAGGAAAGCACATAATGAAGATCACATATACTATTCAAAACTAAAGAGAATTATTAAATATAATCATCAGTTTGGTGTTTCATAGATTTAATTTATTCATCTTACGGTTTGCACAGTAAAATAAAGTGCAACAAAAAGAAGAAAAAAAAGTGAAACAAAATTCGCAAATAAAAGCCCTTAAAATCGCAATAACAATCGAATTACGTTGATTTTAAACGATATTCCCTTTAAGGGGAACAATAGTATCGTAACATCGAGCTTATTGGATATGGTAGTTGACTTGGGAAGAATGCCACAAATTTTCGGGACATTTTTGTTAAACGTGAACTATAACGATCAACAGTATGAAGTGGTCAAAAACTCAAGGTTGGGCTCGAGCTTTCATAGCAAATATCTGTGCAATTTGTCCAACGATTCGGTCAAAAACTTTGAATTCACTAAAATTGAAAATGTCCTATTTAACAAAAGATAAATATTAAAAAACTTCGAAACATTAGGATTTTTTTCTTTCTTTTTTACAAATTTGAACTACGATTTCTATAAAGTAAATAGTTTTATCAAAGTCTAGGTGAATTTGATCTAAAATAAACTAGGATTGATGTGGGGAGCCTAAATATTTGTCCCAGGCTTGATATTCAAGAAGAAGGCTCAACTGATTCGATTACGGGAGGAGTACTTCCCACTTGCGATCTCCTAAGAAGAGAATCATCTTTAAACAGAATTTGCAGATTTTTTTGGTGAACAGAGTGCAAAATAAAATTAAAAAAAACGAATCACCCTGAATAACTTTTGATCCAAAGATCGGATCTTCAAGTTCTGGGACTCAATCTTAAAGGTTCAAAGAGGTGACCTCAAATATTCTTATTAACTTGTGCCGACGATATTTTAAGTTACGAAATCAGACATAAAAGGTTCTTTCTCTGAATAAACATACCTTTCCTTTGACAGATTCAAATTTCTGCCCCCCCCCCAAAAAAAATATAGGACGTACCCGCAATTTGAGACATATGGTCCCAATAGTTTGGTCAGGAAAATGGTTCAAAGTTTAAGCATCTTAGAGTTAATTTTATTTTTTGCGTATTCCTCAATATCTCGGGAACAGAATACCATTTATCTGAAGATAATCCCATAGAAAAGATAAACTTTAGTAAATATTTATTGTTTTATTTATTAAAAGTCGAAAAAATTTTCATATCAGGATATACAATTTTTTACATAATTTTAAAGAATGTAAATTTAAATGAAGAAATGCAAAATTCTTAAGCAAAATCAGTCGAATAGATCCTGAGAAATTGAATTTTAAAAATACGGCATTTCGCAATAAGTTAAAACAGCATTAAGGTGCCTAAATTTTTACCGCTCTCATGGCTAAACTATTAGGACCATAATTACCAGATTTCAGTTATCCCCTATATTTTACTAGTCAAGAATCCAAATCCCCCAAAGAAAGAAATGTTCATTTTTGTGTCGTATTCTGCTACTTAATTAACAGTTAGCAGTAATTAATTAACAAATTTGTAATTAACCATTTTAACCATTACGATTAGATGTTTTGTAAGTAAAAATCCGATCATCGTAACAAAAGTTATTCAGAGTAATATATTTTACTAGAAAAATTTGGTGAAAAAATGTTTTATTTATGAATTTATTTATTTTTAGGAGAAATATTTCACTTATCGTTTAAGTTGGAATTATGACGACATTTTCTAATGACGACATTTTCTAATGAAAAGAAATGTAGTCAAAACTGTAGCAGTTTGTTTTATTCATATTTACTTCCTTTATTTTTTTTTTGTAAATCTTCATTTTACAGAACTTTTATTCCACAGCGATTTCTGCTCTTACGTCATACTCGCATAAATAGGAAATTTATAGCGTGGATAAAATAAAGATTTAGAAATATAACTTTTAAGTCTCGACAGTTAAAGAAATATTTCTATTCTCAATAAAACATTTTCAAACAAAAAGGAACGTTCTTTTACTGAACTTAACAAGATTTTTTCAGACGATTGTAGTTGGTTCGAAATATCTATAGTAAAAATATCTAGATACTACAGCTCAAAGAGAAACCGTAAAAAATAAATAAATGAAACCTACATCCATAACGGCACTAGAGACCGAACATCTTGTTGAATTTTGCCAGTAATATGAAAAAAGGAAAATGCAAAATTTTCTCCCAATTACCCTCAATAAGTTGAAGATTCGATAAAAAATGTAATGTCATTTGCAAATTTGAGTTTTGCAGTTTTTTTCTGCAGCAATTCTTATTGAAATTTGAACATTGAGATTTGGAATAAAAAATTTTGAGAAAAAATCAAATCCATGCATTAAAAGATTTTATCTTTCTACGACGAACGGAGAAAGCCGCATTAAACTCGGTTTATAACTTTCTGAAAGAAGCTACCATGTGTCCTCTTAGATTTAGAATTAGCATCGAGATTCAATTATGACTAGACTTATGATTGCCATTGAAATTCTTTATACTTAGATTTTATTTTAGCAACCAAATTCAAAAATACTTGAATTTAGTATAAATATCGAAATTAACTCATGCTTATTATTAGTATAGAAATTCACTGATGCTTAGATTTGGTATTATTAGAGATGTTCACTGAAACTGCATCGAAATTTCCTAAAAACTGGAGCTAGTATCAGTATCGAAATTCCCTTATATTCAAATTTTTTTATGAGCAAAATTTAAAAATACTTAGAGGTAGCATTAACCATAAAGAAATAAAAAGTGTTCACTCTAATGCTGGAGCATATTAAAAGACGATGCTTTTCCTTAACAATGAGCCCCAAACTGGCGATTGTTTGTCCCAAACGGTTTTAGAACCATACTACGGCAAAAAGCTTAATGATAGATTTTTGACGTATAAGATTCTATCATAATGAATCGAGGACCTAACCTAAGATATGCTGGATAATTAGTGCTGATCATATTCAATGAACAAAATTACACACAAAAATATACTTTTGAAAAAAAAAACTTTTTTTTTTCAATTCGATATGCAACCAGAGAATATCAAAATACGATCCACAGTGGCCTACTTTTGTAATGCTGCATCGTTCAACAAATTACAATAAACGTAAAAACTTAATATTGTTGGCACTTTAATACATCTATTTAAATTAGTAAAAGGTTCCAGCGACAACTCGCTTCGCTCACAAGCCTCATGATTATAGTTTATTCATCATCATTAAGTAAATGTTGATAGTTTTTTTTTTTTTTTTTTTTTTNTTTTTTTTTTTTTTTTGAAAAGGAAAAAAAGCTCTTCTTGTAAATAAAACTTAAAATTATTATAAGTTTAACAGCTTTTTGTTAATATGTAATTCGGAACAAAAATAAATATTTCGTAAGTCTTAAAAACAATTAAATATGCATGAAAAAATATTTAAAATTGGTAAATTATGTGTAACACAATAAGGAAATAAATGTTCTGAAATTTTGTTCGTCAGCGGCACATAGCAATAAATTTATATCACTATAAAAGCTCATATTTGAAACTGTTCTTATCATCTCTCTTGAATTTCATTTTATATTTTGAAAGAATTTAATATAAATATTAAGATTTATATTCGGACACATCTAAACTTTTTCTACTTTTTTTTTATCTTCCGACATGAACTCAAGCAGAATATTATGGAATAAAGATCTCAAGAGAAAACATATATCTTCTTATAACAATGGATAAATAGCAATTATTTAAATCAGTGAAAATAAAAACACGAAAAAAAGGATTGAAATTGAAATTACTTTGGAGCAAATTGAAACTTTGAAGAAAAAAAAAGACTCAAATTCAAAAATAAAAATAGCACATTTATTATGTTAAATTTTAACATTGTTGTCGCCTTTCTTTGACTGTAGAGCAGGCCTCATCGTTTACTTAGCAACAAGTTAAAAAGTTAATAGCTCAAACAAAATATAGAATGCATTTCCTGCATATGATTTCATAATTTTAATTTTCTAAGTCTTATAGATTTTTTGCGCAGCGAAATTAAATGCAGCATAAAGTTTAAAACTTAAAATAGTGTCAATGGAGATAGCATTATTATTTATAAGTTTATTTCTATTTATATATGTAGTTATTTTAGTTTTATATGCAGTTTTTAATTTTGCAAGTAGTTATTATCAAAATCGTTTTAAATAAACTTTTAAACTAATACAAATTATTGAAATATACAATATGATGCCGCTTTAAATATAAAAAATAATCTCCCCCACAAAATCACATTTGACAGCTACGAAATTTTTCTCCTGCAAAAAATTTTAATAATGAAATATTCTTTCTGCATGGAGAAAAATATTCTAGTTAAGCTACTTTACTGTACATTACTGAGCAATATTTTAATTTTACTAGAATATTTTACTTTTTTTATACACAGTAATGATGATTTTGGAGGAAAAAAAACATTTATTTTATTTGATAAAGCCAAAATATACGGTATTTGAACCGGAAATTGTGATTTTCAAAATTATAGTTCTTATTATCCCATATTTATTAAAAAATATTAAACGGTATATTAAATTTAGCCCACTAAATGATATTTATGCTATGCTCTAAAGTACCACGATAAAATTACCAAATTTTACCACAATTACCAAATTTAGTTACTTATTATAAAGTCATTTATTGTTTATTGTTAATTTTATCAAAATCATTACCGAAGTACTTCAGTTAATATTACCGAGCTTTTTGGTGTTCCTCTAGAGCCAGAAACACGGTAAATTTTACTATATTCTGGTAGTTTCGACCTTACCTTTTTCTCAGTGAACCAATTTTTATTTTTGCTTGATAAGTAACATACCAGATTTCGTATGTTACTGATCGTGATTTCGTATGTTTCGTATGATTAATAATGGAAGTTATTAAATTACCATACCTGCCAACATTCGCTCATGTCGAAAAGTGGTAGTAGAAATTCCCAACTGGCAGTAAGTGGTTTTCCTAAATGGAAGTAGGAGGACAATTGCGTTACAATTGTAGGCAGAAATATTTTTCATTTTGCCAAAAACTAAACACACACCATTATCATTGATTACCAAAGCTTTATATATTAATAAATTTTGCCACTACCTTAAATTACATTTTACGAAAAATTTGTCAACTAAGAACTACAAATCTTAATATTTTTTTTTCTTACACGGCGACATAGAGAATCCCCATTTCTTCTTTGCGTAAACAACCAAGAATTGATATAATAAGCACATGTGAGCTGTCATAGCCATGAAAGCGTAAACGTATATGTTTAAAATATTTTCTATGAAAATTCTTTTTTCGCGGGTACAATGAAAAGCTGAAAAATAGTAAAAAGATTAAAAAAGAATAATCATACTAACAAACAAAGTGTTTTATATTGTAGATGAATTATGCATAGACAGGTTCAATAATTTATTCATTGTTATTGTTTTTCTTGAAAAATGAGTAGCAGCAGTACTGTTTTGTTATTAAATGCATGAATGATGTTTATTTTTTGCACGTTTCCCTGTTGCATGTAACGTTTTTCAATTTAACTTCCTAATGGTACCGTCATTTGATAGGTTTACAGAAGTATCTCAAAGTCCTGAAATTTAAAATTATGTTTTTGATAAAATTTGATAGTGATTACTTTTTAAAAACATAACTTTGTTCCGTATCTGCAAATATTTCTTTCACGTGTCCTTTATTTAAATTTAATTTTTTTAATTTAAAAAACTTATTTGTGACTGAAAATGTTTTTTATTTATAGTGGAATAAGTTTTAAAGATTTTAATAATTGATTTAAATATTAAATGGTTCAATTTTGTAGCGAGTAAAACGAGCATGATTTGCGAAGATTGCATAGATTCCGCTGTTGAAGAGCGAAGAAGGGATGAAGCCCTCTAATAAATTTTAACTAAGTGGTATCCTTCAAGTGTTAAGAGGAGGCCATACTGTGAGAGATGCTTTTAAGTGCAAATTCTTGTTCCGCTTCATAACTAATTTAAAATTAAAAGTATAGAGAAAGTGAGTTCTAGCAAACATAGAGTAAGCCATGAAGTTTCAAATGCTGAAAAGAAATGTTGAATGAAAAGCAAATTGAGCGAAGATAACTTAGGATTACGCAATAACCGAGTTATCCTCCATTAATTAGTTTGCATTTTGATACTTTAAAATTTCTTTTCAACCCTGACACGTCATTTTCCTTGACACTTCATGACCTGCTCTAAGTGTGCCTGAACTCCCTTTCTCTGTAATATTTTTAATTAGATATAGAGGCGAAACAGAATTTGAAATGAAAAGTTTCTCTCGTGGTAGGGCATTCTCTTACGTATCAACTTACGTATCAGAGAGCCCTTACGCAGGACTACATGAACCGTCATAAGCAACATAATCAACACGCGGCATAAGGTGCATGGCTCTGAACCAAGCAGCACGAGTAAGGCTCAAAGCACGCCTGTGATTACCCTGGTTTTATATATTGACGCACGAATGTTAAAACCATTGGATTTTGTATTTATTATCTCTAAACTTTTTGTTTATTTTTGATTTATTAATGTACTAGGGGGCTAGGCCCCCTATTCGCTGCCGCTCACCAACCCCGATAATTGCTTCGCAATTATTGTCGTTTCTTGGCAGAACACAATTTTTCCACTAAAGATAAAAGTATCCACTTAACATAAATGTAGAAAAGGAAATTCTGTTTGCTTACGCTTGTGTCTGTACTTCATAGGTCTAAAACTTATTATCGATTACTATTATAAATATTTAGATTTATTGGTAAGCAGAAGTAATTTTTCTAAGAAATCCTTTTTTAAAATAACAATATGTAGTTTTAACAATATATTGTTCAAACAAATGAGTTTACACAGTAATTTAGAATTTTGTCTTACCAAATGGGCGGATATATTAAATATTACTTTTGCTTGCATTGAGTACTGAAATATTACTTTTGCTTGCATCATATTGCACCTGAAGCTGATCATTAAGTTATAAATCATTTTTAATAGATCTCTTTAACTGTAACTTATTACAGTATATTAACATTATTTACGCAACAATAATAATTATAAGATGGTTAATAATATTTGACGACTTTTCTAACTAACTTTATCCGAAAATTAAAGCGCAGAATATTATTCTCTTAGTTTTACATTCGAAAATTGAGTTTAAAGCGAAATAATAGCTGTACAGGAAAACAGCTTTAAATTAGGGTGACAAAAATTTTAATAGAAAAACAATATCGACTTATATTAGTTTTATGCTGATGATAACCAAAACAAAATGGAAATGAATGAGAAAAACCTAGATCCTACCATGCGATTTTCTGGCCTATAAAATTGCATGGACAACAATGTAAAACTGGTACACCATCATTAGACATACTCAAAACAAAAAAAATTTCAACTAACTTTAGCTAGTAGTTGCAACAATTCAGCATACAGCAAAATTAAAAATTATTACTCCTTCACACACATGAGTTCTCAATTTTGATTGGCTGTTTTGTGCATTATTAACCGCAAGTCTTCTGTGATTGGCTATGTGTCATCATTTCACTCTCTTATTATATCTACTATATAAAGAAATGAAAAAATTTAAATTACGTAATCATGTTTTCTTGCTCATTCCGTCAGCATTTTGTAAATTTACTTTAATAATATTTTGTTTCCAGATCACAAATATACTCAAAATATGCCAAAAAAAATCAAAATGATCGGTGGATGATTTTAGATTTTAATGACATTATGAACAAAGCTTATAAACCTTTATGCTCAATTGTCTATATTTCAGTAAATCATACAAAAATGTAGAACTCTTATATCAATCAAAGTAATTAGACATATATCAATTTGCAACACAATAACGAAAGGAGATAAATATATATATATACCTTTGACAGTCAAAAAGATTTATCTATGAAGTGAAAGTTTTTATACTCATATATAAATCTAAACTGCGATTTGTACGGAATATATGTCCTTTGAAGAAATGCGGATATGGCGAAGAAATGTAAAAGCGCCACTTTCATAAAAGAAGAAAAAAAAATCTATACAAATATATAAGCTAGGAGCAATTTTTAGATCCATTAAAATTCGACACTAAGAAAACACCGGTTGTTTTCATATATTTTGGGAATAATATCCATAAATATATAAAATCGTTCTGTAGAACGTATCATTGTTATGTCTTAAAATTTTATTTTGAAAACATATTATGTACTGATTCCATTATATTTTATATTATTATTCATTTTTAAAATTCCTAACTTGTACTCAGTTAATAATTAAAAACTAGTGGGCTGCGCGCCCTGCTCGCTAACGCTCGCCAACCCCCGAAAATTGCTACGCAATCTTATATGGCTACGCAATCAATAAAACAAATAAATTCGTGATATAAATCAAAAATCGTCAAATAAATTCGTAATATATAAATTCGTGAAAAAAAGCGCTTTCAACAAAATACTAAAATCGAGATCTATCGTCAAAGACTACTCACTTCGGCCTAGTTTAAGGTTATTTCAGTTTCCGTTTTTAAAAGCGCTATATGTTGAGCCACCTCATCCAGATTAAGCATGTGACATTTTTAGCTGCAATCATTTGGTCGATTTTCTAGCGTTGCTATTCGGGGAGTTGTAATGAGGCTTTTTTTTGTCGCCGTGTAAGAAAAATATATATATAGATAGGGTTTAGAAAAACCAGAACTGACACTTACTCGAAAAAAAAGAAAACACCGGATGTAAATAAGTTATTTCATTTTTGCTCTTTCTTATTTGAGAGAAATAAATTGCCTGTGACTACCGCTTCATGTCCTGTCTATTGAAGTTTTTTGCAAGTAAGTAAATATTATAGATTTAAACTATTCGTCATGGATGCTTTACACCTCCGGGAAAAAAAATAAAAGACAGAAAGTAAATAGTTGTAATACTAGTTTTTCATTTTTTTCAAGAAAGGAATAGTCATGGCATCGAGTTGTTGTTTTAGATTCGATTCACAGTCTATACCGTTTTAGGAAACTTTTATATAATAAAATCCTCTTTCGATTCATTTTTTATAATAATCGCACTTTCACATTCAAAAGTTTAAATTCGCCAGTCTCGTAATGGCAAAAATAGGATAATCAGAATCATTATCTTATGTTTTAATAAGTGAAATATTTTACATTTCAAAAAGCGTATTACGGCTGCTTATAAAATACTTAGCCTCAACTATTTCTTTTTATTTTCTTCTGGCCAAAAGTATAACTTTGTGTACATCGCTAAACATAATAATTAAGCCACTATATGGGAAAGTTAAAATTTAAAATAAATAAACCAACTTTGTTTTATTATTCTGTGAACTTATGATGACGACGATAATATATTGAATATATATATATATATATATATATATATATATATATATATATATATATATATATATATATATATATATATATATATATATATATATATATATATATATATATATATATATATATATATATATATATATATATATATATATATATATATATATATATATATATATATATATATATATATATATATATATATATATATATATATATATATATATATATATATATATATATATATATATATATATATATATATATATATATATATATATATATATATATATATATATATATATATATATATATATATATATATATATATATATATATATATATATATATATATATATATATATATATATATATATATATATATATATATATATATANATATATATATATTGAATAGAAATGTTCACGTGATACAACTATCTTATTTAAATCGAAGCAATATTTGATGCATAACAGTTAAGCAAGTTTTATGGAAAAAAAAGAACATAACTTACATATTTCGCTTTTCAAATGGGAAGCTAAAAATTGCTTTGCGTGAATCTTTTTCATTGCCATTTATTGTCGAACAATTTTATTCTTCTGAAATTATGAAATATTTCCAACTGCTCAGCATTCGGAAAACTTTTCAATAGAGCCTAACAAATGATCGAGAGTATTTTTCTCACAAAATATTTAGCATTTTCTCGAGCAGAAACTATTCTCTAAAATTTCTGGTAATTTTTTGTGCAATTGTGCGCTTGCTTTTCAGTTAGTAGACTTAATCATGTTTATTCGCATTTGACGTTAGTATTTACGTTTTCGAGCTTTTTGAACTCTGATTTAAAAACATTATAGCGTAAAATACATTTTGACCTCTGTCAGAAACTCGAAGTGAAATTTAAAAAATAAAAAATATTCACCAAGAGTTTAAAAAGATCATTTAAATATATATATTTATTTATATCAAGAATAGTGCATAATCAAGATAGACAAAAAAAGTTCTGACTTCAATTGAATCGACTTTATTTTTTCCGCAATATGGAATCATGGAAATCATTAAATGGAATCATGCCTTTACCACTATAGTTTAAATACCAGTACAATAAATTTTTAAGTTTTAACATACATTGCATAGATTGCCTCTCGATATATTGCTGACAATATATATTGCATATTGAATTTTGAAATTGATGAATTGTTTAAAATAATAAAAGGTATATTTGGACTTAAAGTGTAATAAATTGAATACATCGTATAAGTACATAAATCAGGCAGTTACCAAACACAGACTGTTGTTTCGTTGCTGCAAATATCATAGTATGCTTGCCACAACACAGTAATAAAAAATGCACCGGTGTACCTTCTGACTCTCTAGTTGCAAGCAAAAATAATTTTTTTGTATTTTTTAATTATTAAAAATAGTGTAATAGCTGGTAAAAAAATAGGCTAGATTAAATTATATTTGCACTGAAATATAATATCTAAAAAAAGTAGTTTGAAAAAAAAATTCATTCACATTCAGAAATGTATCAAGAATTTATTTTGCAAATTAAAGAAATTTAAATAATGAATAGCCATTTCTCTTACTACTAAATAACTGAAAATAAGTGCAAATTTGAAACAAAATTGACTGTTTGGAAGTGAGCCGTATTTGGAAAACTTTACCTTTAGCGCATTAAAAGACATCGGTGTTTCCCGCTGTATTTCATAACTAAAAATTATTAAAAGGCTAAATATAATATATTTAATTATGTTTACTTAAATTAATTCAAAATAATAAAAATATGTTTAATAAAAATTCTGCGTCAAAAGCACATGAATTATGAAAAGAACGTGCAATAACAACAAAACAGCTGAGTTTCTGAATGAAAAGGATAAACTATATGTTCAAAAATATAGGGACACACATTGTTCCCATTTTTGAATCACCCTGTACAAGTCTGAGAAGACACTCCACCAATTTTTGATAACTGGCCAACGGAATTGGCTCTCAAAGGTAATCTATGGGATATAGATCAAATCTGTAAGAAGGCTAGTTCAGTTTTTGAAAACCTATTTCATGAAACAGTGGCTGTGGAAGTCTCGATGTATAAATAGAGCAGTTGGACCTTCAAATAGACAAACTAACAAATAGACCTTCCCCGAAATATTCCATGGAGGATGGTCGATTTGGCTATCGACGTAATGTGAGTTCTAATTCATCTGATATAAATCGAATTTCTACGAAGGTCCGTTCAGTTTTTGAACACCTGTTTCATGACACCATGGCTGAGGAATACTTGATGAGTAAGTAGATCAGTTATCGTGCTGAGAGACAAATGAACCATTCCCAAAATATTCCAGTAAGTATGGCCGATTTGACTGGATAAGTAATGTGTGCTCTAATTAATCTCAAAGGTAATATATAGGAATTAGATCGAATATATTGGAAAGTCAGTTCAGTTTTTGAACATTCATTCCATTGAACCATGGCTGCTGAACCCTAGATGTGTAAGTAGAGCATATAACCTGCTGGACGGCAAATGGACCTTCTATGAAATGTTTCCTTGGAGATAAAACAGCAACGTCATTCAGATGGTTTAAGTACCATCTGAATCTCCGAGTTCATGTTTCCAATAACAGGAACTAAAAGACTTAAGCTTCACCATGAAAAACACCCTAATCTTCTTTAGGAGGGTTATTGGAGGCAATTGGCCTGATAGAGTATCACATGGGGTGTGTTACTTGTAAATTGCTATTGAACAGACACATTTTGCTGCTTGATAACATGCAGCAATCAGAAACTGATCAGCTAAGTACTTAATTACCTTTTGTATGATTGTTGGAAAAAAAATTCTCACTGTTAGTAACGTTAATGTTTGACCCATTTTTGGCCAGTTCCCTTTTTAAAGAAAATTTCTTTTTTTTTTCCTTTTTTTTAAAGTAAAGAACCGATGGCATAAGAACATCATTATTACAATTTATTTGAAGGAAACAATAAAATTCTGTTTACAATGTTACATACCCTCTAACACTTAAAGTTTTCGTGAAATATGCTTTTCAGTGGTAGAGAATTAAAGCAACAAATTTTAAACAATAACTTTGCAAATTTAACTTTTTACAGGGCTTCCAGCTTACTCCACTTTTTAGGACAATTGCTTTTAGTGGCGGCAATTTTTTTATTGTATATTACTTTATTTTATAGATATAATAAAAAAATTATTTACTACATCACTGCATATAAATAAGTTACAGTTGGAAAAGGTTAAGAGAACAGAGTTAACGTGACGCTTTAATGCAACACTAATTCTTCATGGCATACTCTTTTTCACTTATATTAGTAGTTTACTGTAAATAATGTTTTACTATGTACCTGTGTTTAAATCTGATTCTGCAGTTTATTTGTATAGCAAATATCCTTTGTATATACTCACCCAATATTTAACAACTCGCTTAATATGTGCAAAATTGGTTAATTTCGTCATCTGCTATTTTTATACTTGTGTTATAATAAAGAAAAAATTGCTTCAAAGACACGAAAATTTCAAACTGAGTCTTCATAAACCTAAACCAGAAACTATTTGGGAAACTATGGACTAAATTTTTTATGGACTATTTTGGCTATATGGAGCTATATGGATACAGTTTCAAACATAATTGCATTAGTAAAAATAATTTAATTATCAGCTTGAGATAATGAATGTAATCTAGACTGTGTATATACTTCTTTATATGTGTCTGTTCATTTAAGCTACTATAATATTGTTTCAGATCTGCTTTTAATTTGCATAGAAAATAATGAGTTTAGATGAACCAAGAAAAAAAATCAAAACCAATCCCCCCCCCCCGAAGAAATTCCAAATATTAAAATGCAAACAAGTTCTGGCAATATTACTTTTATACTGGGTAATCCTTTCAATTTACTTGTATTTTGATGTTAGGAAAAAAAAATTTCAGTAACTGAAAGTTTATGAGTGATTCTTTGTTTACTTGAAAACTTTTTAAAAACTTTAAATTTTTAATTGCAGATAAAACTAAATTAAAATTTACCATTAAAAGTTTTTTCGAGATATAGCATCCTTTTAAGTTACCACGAATGTGATTAATAGACGAAATTTTCCCTTTTAGAATGAATTTATAAAATAGAAGAAATTTTAGAAGAAATTTATAAAATAGATACTTTAAAATTATAACGTCAAATTTTAAAAGTAAAGAGAAAGAAAAATAATTTTAAAAACGTTTAATTTAGTTCTACTCCGATAACCTTTTGAATTTCCGATATTATTCCACTTCAACTTCATTGTTTCTTTATATTAGATTTCTAATATGCTTCAAAAATTTAATTAAACCCCGTTCTAANTATAAATCGGTTTCAGTAAGTGAATATAAGGTTTTATTCTTCTTATCTGTAGTGGTAGTAATGCAATTCGAGTGTGCCAATATTTTTTTTGTAAAATAAAATGCGTTTTTTCTATGGAAATATTTTATTAACAATGACGGGAATTTCATATTTTATGATTTAGTTTTCATTTGAAAATTGAGTGTAATATAGTTTAATTGGTAAAGTTAGAACTTTTCGTTGCGTAAATATTTGAAACTATATTGATGTGCCAATACTTTTTTTACCGACTGTATATTCTTTGTGATAACTTTAAGTGTCAGCTAGGTAAGGGGCTTCTTTTTCCTCTGAAATAATTGGAAGGAATCGTCGTTCCCGATTGGAAAAAAATCGTTAAACCAGTATCAAAAACCAGTAAAAATGATACCAGGACCAGTAAGACCATACCGGAAATTTAAAACCTGGTATGGTACCATACAGGAAATTTTAAAATTAGTATAGCACCATACGGGAAATTTCAAAACCAGTATAGCCCCATACTGGATAGTTTAGAACCAGTATGCACTATACTAGAAATTTAAAACCAGTAGGGATCATACTGGAAATTTTGATACCAAATTTAAAATCGTACTGGAGATTTTGATACCAGTTTTCAAGTAAACTGGGAATTTTAAAGTAGTTTTAAAATATAGCTCCATTCTTAGTAAGTACCTATTTTTCTGTAAATCTAACAGTTTTGACATCTACAAACTTCGTTTTCTATTATTAATTTTTTTTATTATATACTAATTTCAAATAATTAATTTCTTAGATTCTTATAAGAATTCTTAATGTATCTATCAAAGGTGATGAAAACGTTCACTTTCTATGTACATTAATTAAAGAAATACATGCTTAAAATTATTAAAATCATTTTATAATTTTGGAGGGTAGGAAGTGTTTTAATAAGAGTTTTACACATTTTAATTACTTTGAAATCTGCTTAAAGTCATTTAAATGAAAGTAATTTTATAATAAAAGTCATTTAGTAAAAAAATGTGTTTTTATTCGTTTATTATTTATTTACTTATTTATTTCTTAATTTACAAAATTTATTTTAATCAAAGTCATGATGACAAAAGAATATTATTAATTGTATCACTCATTATCACTTATCGTATTAAATTTCCTTATTGTCTTTATTTATTTATTTATTATTATTATTTCTGAATTTATTCTAAACTAGAACAACTCACGACACACAGAACAATTCTCAAAATAAATTAATTAGTTTAGGTTTCAAACAACTTCATGGCAAAAGAAATATGTTTACATAAATAAACAATTTATATAAAATCTCTAACTTTTTACCGTCAACATAATCCCCTCCTTCATAAACTTATAAATTTCAGTCCGTTTTTGAAATTTGTAATCAATAAATTTTAATCATAAAACAAAATAAACTTTTTTGAATGAAATAAATAAATTTGTTTTGTAAACTATATAGTTAATTCAATTCAATTGAATCTATAAAAGCGAAAGAGAGTGATAAATTCAGAAACGAATAGGACCCACGCAAAAGACTAGAATCGACTTTTAATCGTTCGTTAAATCTATATCAAGCTACCCACACTCCGAATTCGAAGAATGTTCCTAGTTCTTTCCGTTTTTAGGTCTAGTCTGGACTTACAGCCAATCGCATTTCTTCGACTTGTTTATATTCGAAACTCGACATCATGGAAGCAGCGAGCATCATGGAAAAAATGGCGTTATATTTTAGTAAATGTATTTTTCTCTTATTTCTTGCTTTTATTGACATCTTTGTTAGTTACAGAAATGTTAAAACGTATGCTTGAGTAGTATTTATATTTTAAGTAATCAAGACATATGATACATTCTTGAATTATTACTGCATGTGCATGCATAGGGTTACGATTTATACTCCATTGCATGAGAAGAAAGTATTTTTAATGTTTTTTTCCTTGGTTTCTTAATGAGACTTTAATCTAAACGCTTTGTCCATGCTCTTTACATAAATTTTCACCAATAACACCGTTATTAACAAATTAATTATTTGTTTAGTTGTGCATAATATTTGTAAACGTTGGATTATATATTAAGTATTAATCGCAAATTCTTTTGTTATTTTTAATGTTTAATGTTATTTTAAAAATTTCAAAGCCTGTAATTTTAATTATATTTTATTAACTGTTGGTATCCTGAAGGTGCTGATTTAACTTTAAAATAGCCAGTTGAAATATTGAGTATATTTATAATTGATTGGTATAGTTGTTGAAAAATAAGTAGTATTTGTAATCAATTTCTCATACTTAATTATTCTGAAAAATTGTTTTACTGCATAAATTAGTCTACATAATTTGGATAATTGTTTATTCTTAATTATAAATAATTTTTTTTAATCTTTTATTTATTTACAGTCTGTGTATTTCAATAGCTAATCCGTAAATTAACATCATACATTGTTTGAAATTTTAGATCATATTTAACTGTAATACCATTTTTTTTTGTAATTTTCTGCAACCTTATTCAAATTAATTCTCATTCTGTAAATTAATAATTTTTTATTACAATGTATTTTAATTTTTATTATACTTATTTTGAACCAAAGTAAGGTTTAATTTAATCATATTAAAATAGTATCAAATTTCTATGGCATTATGTTTCAAGATCTTAATAATAAGATTAAATATTGAGTCTAATTTCTTGCATGTGTTGTGTGTGTTACTCTAGACAATGGATTTTTTTTAATCAATGATTAAACAGTTCCTTGAATATTCGTAATCTTATTAATATGCAAGCATATTTTATTTTAATTTTGTAAGAATCACATATGATAAGAATTATATGAAATCTGTTTTTGGGCATTCTGGATCTTTGTCTAAGTTATTTACATCTGTAACAACTAGTTTTTGAGTTTTTAAAATGCATATAAGTTAATTGAAAATTGGAGTAAATGTAGTACCCTACTGATATAAATAGTATTATTATTGAAAAGAAATAATAAGCATAATGCTTTACCAATTTTAATCAAGTCATATGAGCTGAAAAATCTATGCATCCTATTTGTGTCATGGTAAAATTTATCATTATCATATGAAAAATTTAACATAATTAAGTTTTCAGTTAATATAACTTTAATTAACTGACATTTAAACCATTTTCCATTGTCTATTTATTTATTAATATGGTGTGAAAAAAGTTGAAAGCTTGTAAAAATTCTTTACTATTTTCATTCGTTTAGTAGTTTTTGTTGTCAATTTAATAGTTAGGAAAAAGTATACAAATGTCAAAAATGTCTAATGGAATTAATACTGCAATCTGAAATATTAACTTAATCAGCATTTTAATCTAAAATTTAGCATAAAAAGATAAAGCACAATATTAAAAGATAAGGGATACAATGTTAAAAATGAGATTTTCTGAAAATGTTGTTTAGTCTACACTTTCTGTTAACTCTAATTTTGCTTATATTAGGAGCACTAAATGGAGACATTGTTGCCAGCTCATATTTGGTGAAGTTAGAAAGATTATATTCAGTATGTATTAATTCCACTAAGAGGTCGACATTAAAGAAAATTCTGAGGGATCCTGCGCAACTAGACAACCTCCAACTAGATAGTTAGATGACATCAAAGAGACTTGAAAATTTACTGTTAGAAAGTGCATGGATGACACTGCTAAGGCCAGAAAGCGACGGTTGCGTTTGTAAAAAATAAAAATGAATCAATTCAAGGAAGATATAATATTTAAACTTTACGAATCAATGAACTATTTGAAAGTTATATTTTTGAATTCGCACAAAAGTGTACTTAAGTTGCTTTTCAGCCGCTTCACGTTACTACTAAAATATGACAAAATTCATTTGATTTGATTATAAAAAGATTAATATTTTTTAGGCTATAATGGTAATGTTTATATCAATTTAGTAATTGTGTAATTCTTATATCTTATTGAAGACAGAGTTTAAATTACGTCATACCCAATGTTTAAAAGTTTTAATATTGTGTTGTGTGTTTTTATTCAGTATATATATTACTTATTGAATTAATTATATCTTGTTGAGTTCACACCATTTGTGAGATAAGAAAATCATTCGAAAATTTAGGCTTATTTTATGCTTTATGAACTTCTGTCGCTATATAAATAATTTGCTCTTGATATTTAATTTTTGTAGACGTTAACTTTTTTTCTTAATTTAATTTTCAAATATTATGTGATAAGTAAATTATCGTAAAAATTAAATACTTCAAATAGGAAATGTGAGTATAGCAAATTGTGTTTTAATTCAAAGAATCTTAAGAAAAATTTCAATAAAATGACAGAGTAAAATGATTCAAAACTTTTATTTATATAAGTTAATAACTCATGTCATTTGAGCTTTTATTTGTAGCTATTATTACTACTCTAACCACTATTATGTTTTACAGATTAAAGTTAACTTGAATTTAAATATCAAATGTGACTAAAATTAAAATGGTTTGTATTTAAATTTATAGCAGCAGGCAACTACATTGGTCAAGATGTAACATAACTGTATAATTATATTTTCATTATTTATTTTTTGAAATAGTTAACTAGTGTTTTCCTTTAGTTCTTTAAGGAAGAAAATTTTTATATTTTACAATATCTGAATCCAAAGTAAATGAACTGTGTCAAATTAAAATAATTTCAGATATTTTTGGTGGCGTTTCAAATATTATTTGGTATCTGTGTTATTTGCATTCCATTTTATTTATCAATTACTTAAATATAGACCAAAGTTAATTAATTTAAATGAACTCATAATTTTATAATTTGATTGTTTAAATTTATATCTATAGATATATACATTTAACATGGTCTCCTTATTGTGCATGTGAGTTTGCATTTGTCAAACATTTCCGAGGCTTATTTAACAAAATTTAGTTTGTCGTTTCAAAGATATGAAAAAAAATTACGATTTTGATTTATTTTAGTCTGGTTTTTGGCTATTCATTATATAATATTTCTAATCCCCAATACATTTTCATAAAATTTGAAGAATGCATTTACACTTCTCTAATGTTGCAACAAAACATTTTTTGTATAGTATTTTAGATTCAAATATTATTGACAATTATTTCTAATGAATAAATTAAAAGTTCAAAAATTTTAATTAACTCTAAAGAAGTTTAAAAAACAGTTTATTTGATTTTTACAAACATAATGCAAACTATATAGTTTTTGACAAAGTGTGAATTGATGTCAGTGTTTTACTTCCCTGTATAAACCACATGACTTCACTTATTTACTCAATTGTATCAATGTTTTATTTTCCCATTTAGAGCAGTTCACTAACCATCCTGTATCAAACTGTAGTACCTCACTATACATGTGTTAAAAATTAACCGGTTTTTGAAACACCATCCCGGTATACTGTGCAAAGTACACTTGTGATACTGGATCCGGTATCATACTAGAATCAATTTAATACCGGCTTATGAAACACTGGCCCAGGTATGATACTGGTTCCGGTGTCATACTGGAATAAATTCTATACCAGCTTATGAAAAAACCGGTCCCGGTATTATACTGGTTCCGGTATCATACCGGAATAAATTTTATACCTGCTTATGAAACACCGGTTTCGGTATAATACTGGGATCAATTTGATACCGGCTTATGAAACACCGGTTCCGGCATGATACTGGGTCCGGTATAATACCGGATTCAGTATCATATCGGAACCGGTGTTTCATAAGCCGGTATAATATTTTTTATACCTGGAATTTTTACCAATAAGGTTAGCTTAGTCTTTGATAGTTGAGTTTTAAATCTACGTTAAAGCCCAGAATTGCCATTCGAAGACAGTTCATTTTTATCAAAATTGTTAAGATTGATACAAACTGACATAATTTCGGATTAAAAATATTTTTAGTTAACCCATTAACTATTTGGTGCAGAATTTTTATTAAAGTTATTTACATCTGAGCTCAGTGTTGCCATAAGGACAAATCACTTTTATCAAAACTATAAATATTGATACAAAGATAATTTCAGATCAAAAATATTGCCAGTTGCATTTGGCACAGAATTTTTATTAAAGATATTTTTCTTACTTTTTTCTGCATTTTGTATTAATTTAGGTCAAGTAACAAGGGAAAAATATCATATTTAGCATTTTAATAATTTATGGATATGAAATACAGCATGAAAAACTGGAGTCTTTTCTACAATAAAGGTAAAATCTTTCGAACAAGGCCAAACAATCATTTTTCAAATTTGCACTTATTTGCTGTTATTTATATCTAAGAGAAATAGTTATTCATCATTGAAATTTCTCTAATTTACATAATACATTCTTGATAAAATTCTGTACATGAATGAAAAAGCAATTTTCTTTCAAGCTATTTTATTTGGACTTTATATTTCAGTACGAATATAATACCAATAATCCAACAAATTTTTTACTAACTAAATCACTGTTGTCTATAATTAATAAAATACTACATATATATATATA
>NC_092206.1:71144459-71153045 GCF_043381705.1 Parasteatoda tepidariorum
CAACAGGATAATGCACCATGTCATAAGGGTCGAATCGTCATGGATTGGTTCGAGGAATATTCCAGTGACTTTCAAGTCATGTCTTGGCCCCAAAATTCACCTGACCTTAATCCAATAGAGCATTTGTGGTCCTACTTGGAAAACCAAATGAATTCGTGCTGCCACGCTACTCCTTCGCAATGTAAGGGAATTGCAGGACCAGTTGGTGAGCGCTTGGTACCAGATACCTCAGACTACCTATCAGCACCTTGTGGAATCAATGCCACGGCGGGTGCTAGCAGTTTTGAGGGCTAAAGATGGTCCTACATGTTATTAACAGGGTGGTCATAATGTAATGGCTCTTCGGTGTGTATATATATGTATAAAAACTAGTACTAGCCTCCCAAAATCCCCCCCCCCCAAATAAAAATTTAAGTGGTGAAAACTATTCATCAAGGTATATAAAAAGTCCTCTGATTCAACCACCACTTGACAAATAGTTTTCATCCAATATATGCTAAAATTCCAATACAGCCTGTTCCACAATTTGACGAATAAATTTAGAAAAGTGAAACTAGACATCAAGAGAAGGAAAATTTATTATAGAACATGGGGGCCGAGGGGGTAAAATCACGAAAAAAGCATGAATTCTCTTAATCCAGAGAAGGCAGAAGTTGAAATCAGTTTAAACTTCGAGAGACATTAAATCTAATATCTTAAATCTGGAGAGATATGAAATCTGGGGAGACCTGGTATCTTCCAGCACATTTGGGAATTGTTTTTGCACCGTTGTAGACTGTGCAGTTACGTCAGCAGTTGTTACCTCGAAGATATCTTGCAATAATTAATCTAAAAAATCTTTTTGTAATCGGCATAAATTATAGCTTTTTGTAGTCATCTTTCAGTGGGAAGCCAACACCAGCATGAGTTTTTTGTGATTTGCACCCTTTCAAAGTGGTTTTTGGACTCCACATGGTAGAGTTTGTTTCCCATTTTATTTTTTACGATATTTTCAGTCCTCTGGACTTGGGTGTCAAAATTATGAAACACCATATATGTGTATTTTAGTTACGGAACGTTTAACGGTACATTTGTAAAACAAAAGCAGGTTTCACTGTACAATTTTTTTTAACCTTGTGAATTTCTGTGAAACAATGAGAGCCCTGTTGGTATCTCAATTATAATCTTACTACTGGTTTTCAATATTAAAACTTACACAGGAGAAACAAAACATTCGTGTTCACCATAATATTGTACCGAGAAAAGGGGTTCGCTTCTATTGGAGATGAATGAAGCAGCCCTAAAGACTCCATGTATTTATTAGCAGCATCTTCCAGAAAATGCAGCTATTTCTACCACTCAATTACAGAATTTATAGTACTCAGGATTAACACAAAATCAGACTGTTCAATGAACTCACAAGAGACTCGCAAATCAGAACACTTGCACTCACTATTGCAGACTTATTATCTCTACTCTCTTACGAGGCACACTATTATTTACGCAGGATTGGCGTGAAAATCCCGGTATATACAACATGAGTTTTGACTATTCTCGTATAACTCCGTGAAAGTTAGTCAATCGCTATGAAACTCGAACTTTCCAGATCGATCACTTTGTTGCCAAAATGGTCATCATGTATCAGCAAGATTACCGCCAAGTCGGCAAATATTTCGCCAAACCAATTCTTCCGAAAGAAATACATTTATCATTATTTTCTCTCCAAATTACGCGACTTTCTTGCAAAATTTTTAATTAAACTGTATATTTAGAGTCCATCTAATATATTTAGTCTCATAACAAAAGAATATTTACAAACTTATACTCCCTTTTACAAATTTGTCACAATATATCAATAATTTAATGCATATACTACTATAGTATTAAACATAATCTGTAATTCAATATGATATTAACAGTCTGTAACATTTTCAATCTCAAGTGATAGCCAACACTCGAAAATGTATCAGTTTAAGCATAAATGAAAAATATTTTTTTTTCCATAAAAGTATTTTTAATATACAATATTTTTTTCAGTTTGCTACTATAGTCAGGAATGGGTTAATCCATTAAAGACCCTGTTTTAATGAACTTTTCTTTTCGAAACATAAAACCTGGTTACTCAATTATTTCATTCTTGACGTATATCTAGGAGAAACAAGGCGCGCATGGCTGCCATATCGTATAGTCATTTGGAATGATTATATAAAGTGGTAATAAAATACTCTTCTCTGTTGTAAGATGAGAAAAACCTTTATCCAATGGAGAGAGCCTGTTCGTATCTAAGTGCTCACTAAATGGATGACAAGCTTCAAGCACGAACGAATATCAATATCACCAACTCTTGAAAAATGACGTTGACCTTCTTTCTGATTTTAAGAGATAGCACGAATTAAATTTCTGTCCTACGAATTTAACTTTTAAAAGCTTTTATATTATTTTGAAAGCATAATTATATAATTTTGTATCTAAATAAAACAGAACTATATGCTGTCGCGGATGATTACTTAAATCCTACACCCTAATGGTCTTTCATTAATTTGCAACGGAGTATAATTAATGTAGAATAATGTTTCTGCAAATTAAGCTACTTCGCCAGCAAGAAAAGGTAAAAAAATTTGATAAAAACATGGAAGCACTTCTATTCTATCTCTAGGAAAACAATCTTTCCTTTCGAAACAAATGTATTTTTAAGATTTTAAATGGCAAAATAGTTAGCACAACTTGAATCTATTTCTTAATACTATTATAATCAGAACATTCAGAAATAAATATTGCAATCCTATAGAATGATTTCTGAATTTTCTGGTATTAAGGCTGGAAAGAAGCTATTAACTTTCTACGCTCATTTTGGTCCATTCAAATTTTGCATTGGTAAAATGACACCATCTGTAAAAGCTGCAAGCTTGATCTTTCAAATAGTGCTGATAGTTTTTCTTTGTGAAATCTTTCAAAACATTTGTTTCGAAAAGAAAAATTCAATACATATAATTAGCATAGAAGTATTTTCATAATTTTTTCCAACCCCTGTACCGTCTACCAACTAATGAAAGAGAACTAGGTTTTTTTCTACTAATCAGTATCTAGAGTATACCGAGAATTCATTAGTAGTAGGGAAAACAATGGTTGTTCAAACAAAATATGAAAGCAATGAAATACAAAATAAATATCGTTTGAGTCACAACATCCTCGCACCTTTTGTATTGCCGCTAAACTCTTTTACGTATTCCTTTTCATTATCCTTCGTAATATCCTTTAATAATATTTCCGTAATAGAATTCTGTATTGATTCTAATCTTTGAAACTTATCAGATAACTGAGAACTAAATTCTTGTAAAATATGCGTATTAACTTCTTGTTTATTAATTTCTGTAGAAATAACCTTCGTAAAATTCGTAAACGCCTTTCTTAAAGTTTTTTGCTGTAATTTTAATGTTTCCATTTTATCAATTTTTAATAAACGTACAATAGTTTTTAGTAAACGTAACAATAGAAACTAACTTCGTAATAATAATAATGGTCCTGTCACGGACGCCAAATGTTCAAATTAAGAAGCTGATATACGTTTTCCAATGGTTTATTAAAACATATAATACGGCACATAAATGTTATTTACAGAAGAATTAATATATTATAAAGAACGTAAACACATATTTCCAGAGAGTAACAAATCTTAACGTAATTCTTTAACGCAACGTAAATTTAGAACACAGCAATTTTTTTATTGCCAGATTACCAAACATTATCTATCTCGTTGTCATGGAAATACAAAATAAATATCGTTTGAGTCACAACAATGGTGTTCCGGCAAACTGCAATGGACAAATAACATTAAACGAGTGTAGCGAACATAAAGAATGTATTTACAATTGTACACAGAGAATTGTGTTGTACAGTGCGCAAAGAAAACGGACCACCCTGAATAACTTTTGAAACTAATGGTCGGATCTACGCGTTCTAGGATTTAATCTTAATGGTTCGAGAGGGTGATCTCAAATATGCTAATTAATTAGTACAAACAATATTTTAAATTACGAAATCAAACACAAAAATATACATTCTCTGTATAAGCATGCCCTTTTTTCGACAGATTACTTACCCTCAAAACATTGCAGATAGCTATAGCCGAATTCTGGGACGTATGGTTCCATTAGTTTGGTCAGGAGAGCTGTCCAAAGTTTGGATCCCTTAGTGTTAATTTAATTTTTTGCGTATTTCGCTATATCTCGTGAACTTTTTAAGCGAATCAAAAAAATTTTGCTCACAATTATAAATTTTTTTATCCCAGACAAAAAAACACGTTTAGTCCAAAAAATTATATAAAAATTTTTAAGGTTCACAATTTTTACATAATTTTTTTTAAAAAATGCAGTTTTACATGGCAAAATAAGAAGTTTGAGTGAAATCAATCGAACAGTAGCTAATCAAATTTTAAAAGAAATTCATATTTTTAGAATTCGATTTCTTAAGGACTATTCGTTTGCACTTATTATTTAACGTACTTGTGGTCACTCCTTTTGAACAATTATGATTGAATCCTAGAGCGTAAAGATCCAATCATAAGAAGATTAAATCAAAAATTATTCAAGGCGATTAATTTATATATTTACCTTTTTTGTACACTGTTAAGCCAAACATTAGCTTCGCCTGAATTAAAGTTCCAGTCGTAAAGTCAGTAAACGGAGTGTGCAACGCTCATTTTACCGTATGGGCTTCGGAAATTGTAGAACCAACTCGCTATTTATTTTATTCAACGTGTGTCAAGACGACGTAAGTAAAAATAGCTCCTTTAATAATGTCATTTACATATTACACTTATTACAAAATTCTGTATAATATATAAATGACAGTTCTATTAATATTAATTATCTTATAATCTTATCACTTTCCGTATTTTAAACAAAACTTTCCATAATTAATTTGAGAATGTAAGCTCAATAATAACAACATAGTTTCATAAAACGTTTTATAGGAAGAGTAGAATTGACATAATTTATTAGACATGCTTAAAATGTCGTTTAGAATAAAAAGTGCATTTGAAGAGAGGTTTAAGACTATGTTTGTTTTATAAAAGAGTGGGAAAAACAATAAATTACAGAATATCGTAAATAAACACCATATGCATTGCAAATGGAAATTTTGTTAAAAAATTAAATTCTGTTTTAAATACACTTGCATGTAACAAATTAGTTCGACAAAAAATCATTTTCTTTTACTTATTTAAAGAGGTATCGTCTAATTTTAAAATAAAATTTTATGCATTTAAATTTAGTTGCTTAAAATATTGAATTTTTTTCTTCAACTAAATTCTAAAATTTAAAATTTTAAGCCTCCTTGGTCGGTGGAAAGTAACATTTATTAAGCATTTATTATATTAATTTTGATTCTAAAGTCATAAATAAATGTGGCGCTGTCTTTGTAAATTAATGTTGCATTTATTTCAAATTTAATTCTATAACTTATGAAATCTTAATACTGATTACCAACTCCCTATCTATATATATATTTCTCTTACACGGCAACAAAAAAAAGCCTCATTACAACTCCCTGAATGGCAACGCTAGAAAATCGACCAATGATTACCACTAAATATGTCACATGCCTCATCTAGCTGAAGTGGCTCTACATATAGTGCTTTTAAAAACGGAAACTGAAATAACCAGAAAGAGCATTCTTACCAAATGTGATCTCTTCCGAAATTCACCCTATCAGCTGCGGCAATCTCATACTATTAAGCTAGACAGAAGTGAGTAGTCTTTGTCGATCGAGCTCTATTTTAGTATTTTGTCGAAAGCGCTTTTTTCACGAATTTATGTATAACGAATTTATTTGACGATTTTTGATTTATATCACGAATTTATTTGTTCTATTATTGTTATTAGTTATTCATTAAAAAATGAGTCTCAGTCGTGCTGTTACGTTTTAAGATTTTATATTATAGCACATTTTTTAATAGGTTTAACGAATTACACGTCATTTATTTGAATTCAAATTTATTTTAACGACTTAGTATTTACTAAAAAGATTAATTTTTTTTAAAAAAAAAGTTGTTATATGGATTTAAATGATTGTTTTGAATTCTTAGAATTTGCAATGTACCTAAATTAGTAGCGAGCTTGGTTTACGAAGCAAAAGATATAAGATTGCGTGGCAATTTTCGGGGGTTGGAGAGCGTTAGAGAGAAGGGGGCGCAGCCCACTAGTATACATACATATATTTATTTTTAAAAAAAATTTAAAACGTATTGAAAGCAATAGGCACTAAAAACGACTCAACTCTGACTGGAACCGGTTTTCAACAAGTGCATTGTCGACCGCTCTACCTACTGCACTACTCATATATGTATATATATATATATATATATTCAAAATGAAGAATAAAACAAAGAAAAATTAAAGACATATGAAAAAGGGGGAAATAATAAGTAAAATAACAAACAACAGTTTTAAAAAAAAAACTTTTTTTTTTAAAAATTTTTTTTTAAACTGTTTGTTATTTTTTTACTTATTATTTCCCCCTTTTTTNTATATTTTTATAACCGATGTTAAACAGTCGACCTAATTCTGAGTTTACGACTATCAACGTTTAACTCCGCTGCATGTAATTTTGAACCCTACCTAAAAGACAAGGCAGTTTCTGGATCAAGCATTGGGAAAAATTAGTCTTCGTAGAAGACTTTTTGATGGTACTAAACCCCATTTGCATTACATTGAGTGGAAAACCGCAAAAACCTCCATCGGTTAGCCTGGAGACAAGGGGGTTGTAACCCATTTTCCGTCAACCACTGAGGATATTTACAGCAGCACTGTGGTCGGTGCGAGTCTAAAGTACAATTCCCGTCACCCAATCACAGCTGGGATTCGAACCTGGGTAACTTTATAGGGAGGCGAACGGTGTATCCCCTGAGACACAGCAGCTTTAGGATTTAAATGGAAGTTCTTATCATCAAAATAGAAAAACATCTAAAATTTATATTCTTCTCCTTCAAAAATGAAAGTACAAATTTCTTAAATGAATTAAATAAAGCATAATCTAAATTTAAAAAAGTAATATTAATAGAAAGTTCTGATTCTAGTTCATAATTCCTAGGAAAAAAGAACAATCAATGATTGTTTTCATTTATTTTTAATAAATATTTTGAATTTGGTAAATACTTAAATTAAACAACAAAAAAAAACTTTTTTCTACTTTTCAATGAAAATTTGACAACGTTTTTATTTGTGTTTTATTAACTATATGCTTGAAGAACAGTAAAATCATCGGCATATAACTATTTTGATTACTGATATTTATAAATGAAAAAAGAAGTAGATATGAGTCTGTATCTCGAAGAAAAGATTTTACACAAAAAAAAATTCTTCAGGGATTCAACTGTTATCATAGATTTAGATGTAGAATCACACAAACAATAATGCGTGGTAATAAATTATGAACGTTCTTCCCAATATGGGAGCAATATATTTGATATCCGGACTGCGAAAATATCTCCTACAAGATTGGCATGAAATAAAGCAATCTCTTATGATGATCACGTAGAAACTGTACTTGTGATTTCGAATCGGATTTAGTTTATTTTCTTCATTTTTATCTCCTTGTTGTTTTGTTTCGACCAGCTTTACCACCGCAAAATAATGAAGGTGAAGAGCATTGCATTTCCGTGACGTTAAAATAGGATGTTTTTCTAAGACATCGATGGGAAAAATCTGAAGTTTATAATTTTTTTTACGCATTGGCTAATGTATCACTTTTTCCTGTTTCCTCTGGGAACGAAATTAAATATTTTGTTAGGTCTTGAATATTATACTATTATTTATAACCGAGGTATTCAACTTGCGAATTATTGTTTTGAAGACCGACGGGGTCCTTTTTTCCCCTCCCTTTTTTTGTTATTCTGTAATTTAAAATTTCTGTAATTCTGCTCTCGTTTTTTCTGTAAATCAAAAAATAACTGATTGAAAATATTGGGTTAAGCTTTAATTTGACCCAGTTGAAGTGCGTATTTAATCATTCATGTGTTAGCCTTATAGAAAAGTATGTGTAGAATCTTAGACCTAGAATGAGAGGAGGTACCAGGGTGACCAGAAAGGTATATATATATATATATATTCAAACTAAGAAGCTGATATACGTTTTCCAATGGTTTATTAAAACATATAAGACGGCACATAAATGTTATTTACAGAAGAATTAATATATTATAAAGAACGTAAACACATATTTCCAGAGAGTAACAAATTCTAACGTAACTCCTTAACGCAACGTAAATTTAGAACACAACAATTGTCTTGTTGCCAGATTACCAAACATTATATATCTCGTTGTCATGGAAATACAAAATAAATATCGTTTGAGTCACAACAACTGGTATCATGGTAATTGGGGCAGTTTTAATAGGTATCAAATTTATTTTTATATCGGTATAACGTATTTAAAAAGTAGCTTATAGCTCTAATTCAAAAAATTTATTTAATGTGCTTCGTATTGTGCTGTATTACTTATTTTTTTCTCGTTCTGCCAGGTTATCTTAATTAGAACACATGAATTAGAGATACCGACTTATCAGCCATTTCGGTGCAAAAGATTTTTCTCTGAGAATGGAGAGCTACC
>NC_092206.1:71153110-71165877 GCF_043381705.1 Parasteatoda tepidariorum
ATATATATATAACAAACATACATGTATAACAAAAAAACAAGAAAAAAAACAATAAGTTTCATTTATAGCGCATAAGCTGCAAGTAAACAGAACTCATTAGATAAGTTCAAAATGAAGATAAGACAAAGGAAAATTACAGACGTATGAAAAAAGGGAGGGAAAAGAAAAATAATAATAATTAAAAAAAATAGCAAACAACTGGAAAAAGAAGGAAAAAAAGGATAAAATTTTTCGGTCAGAAAAGTCAGTTTTCCGGATTTTTTTAAAATATTTTATCCTTTTTTTCCCAATTGTTTGTTTGTTTGTTTTTTTTAATTATTCCCCCCCCCTTTTTTTCATATGTCTGTAATTTTCTTTGTTTTATTTCTATATTATATACAAGCTGAATACCCGTTCTTCGCTCGGGGTGAATAAAATAGAAGAATCAACAAAACTGAACAACCTGGAAGAACCAGGTAATGAATTAGAGAAAATAACACAAAGTCGTTGCTTCAATATGGGTATGTTTAATGTAACATAACTGTTTTTGCTTTCACTTTTATCTTAACATAACTAATCCCTATTTGTTTTCAGTATGCTTGCTTAATTTTTATTTCAAATTAGACAGTGGTAAATAAAATGAAACAAAGAATTATTAGTCCCACCTTCTAATAAATTAATGATAAAATAACTCAGATGCATGTGTTTTTTTTTCGTTCTGAAAATGTACTTACCTGGTTCATACACTAAGTTTTTCAATTAATATAGCTAAAATAATTTCAATTTTTTTTTCCTTAATGTTATATGTTGTAATCTTCGGTTGCTTTACGTTATTGAAATACGCAAAACTCATTGTTTGTAAAAATAAAATGTAAGATAAAGATAAAGGTAAAATGTGTTGTAAAGATAAAATGTATTTAACATCTCTTGCCATTATGATATTGATCACGGCCAATTTATTTGGAAACCCAAACGTGATTCTGATTGGCTTAGATTTTAGCGTTTCAACGGTATATGTAATTTCAGAGGTCAGTTGGATGTCGGCTGGTAAAGCTAATTTTGCTTCTGGTGCTGAAAATGACTTCAGTAAGTAAGATAAATCTTAAGTTTCTGTACGATTTGAATTACAATGTAAAATAAAGTGAATCAAGCTAAATAAAGAGAGATGATTTTTTTTCATTTTTTTTCTGTGCTTTCTCCATTAATTTTTGTTTCAATTCAAAATACATTTTGTTGGGCTTATTAATTTTGCTTATATTGTGTTCATTGCAATTTTTTTAAGTTTTGGCGGATGTTAAATTTTATATTTTGTAACCGTCACCAAACAGCGGACCCAATTTTAAGGGTTTACAACAGCTAATGTTCAACTCCATAACCTTCTAATTTTGAACCCAATTCGGAAGACAAGGGAACTTCTTGATCGAGTATTGGGAGAAATTTGCCCTCGTAGAGGAATTTTTGATGGGGCTAACCAGCATTTGCGTTATATGGGGAAGAAAACAGCAAGAACCTTCCACAGTTAGCCTGATGGCAAGGGGACTCTAACCCATGATCCGTCTACCACTGGGGATATTTCACGTCAGCACTGTGCTCGTTGCTAGCCGGAAGAGGAATTCGTATCGACTGGGATTCGAAGCCGGTTCGCCTCACTGGAAGGCGAACGCTCTATTCCCTGAGCATCACTGCTCAAAAGCCAGGGTTCTGTAGAAATTTTCCAATGTCTTAATGAAATTTCATTATGTTTTGGCTGCCATTCCTGTTTGCACGGTGTTCTTCGCGGACAGGAATGGCTCCGAACAAAAATTGCCAATTTCCCCAAGGGGGCACCCTCAAATGCACTTTTTTCAATATGCATATATTACCTTAACTAATTAATCATCGTTGGCGTAATTAAGCCTCATTCTAGTCGATTTTTTATGTTTCTCATTAACGATTAGCACCACTTTTCCATTGATTTTGCTTTTAAATGGATTAATATATTTTTTTCTGTCCCATTATCGTTGGTTTCGAATGTGTATTTTTTTAGAAACACGATAAGAAAAAAAAATTTATATAAAAAATAAAAACGCATAGTATCAGACATAGTATAAATATGGTGATGTAGACCACGCAAGCTACTACGTAATGTCCATTGAATTTATGTGACATAGCGAATATAAATTAATTAAACTAGGAGGCTCCGCCCCCTGCTCGCTAACGCTCGCCAACCCCCGAGAATTGCTACGCAATCCTATGTGGTTTACGCCGTGAACCATGGCTCGCTGCGCTCGCTCGCATGAACACAATGTTCTAGCACAAAGACATAATATATTATCATCAAAGACATAGTATTTTATCATCAAAGACATAGTATTGTACTTATGTAGAAGAATTCTACCAATGTTCTTATTGGCTTTTAAAAAAGCTATTTAGATTGAATATTTAGATATTATTAGAAAAAATCAAAACATTAGTTAAATAAGAAACATATTAGCAAAATAAATTATCAAATATTGCTTCACTAATATTTTGCATTTTAAAGCGTGAAAATTCAACTCATAAATAAACGCGAAATATAAAAAAAATTCAATGCATTCAATACAAACACTTAAACGTTTTTTAGACGTTTAGGTAGCTCCCAGTAGAAAAATATCAATTCAACAGCGGCCTTTTAAAGCATTCTCACTTCAATTAATTAATTAATTCCTAATTGAGTTTAAATTAAATATTGTCATGTTTTTAGTGCATGAATCTGAATTGAACAACCTGATAATGCTCACTCTGGTTATTGTTATCTGGTTGCTCACTACGTGCTCTTGCGCGCCGAATCCAATCAATTAAAAATGAAAACTGTTGCCAGCGCGAGAAAAGAAATCTCATCGGTTTTATTGATACATACATACGTACGTATTAGCGTTTTATATAATATAGATATTTAAATGCATTACAATAAACTATTTTTTGATCAAATAGAGCTAAAAGTTAGCAATTATCCCCGATCTTATCTTTAAAATATGAGAAAAATTGAATCATTAAGTTTAAAACTATGGCTGACGCTTAGCTAATCAGAAAACTCTACTTCGTTTTTCACTCATCCCGCTTTAACGGTTTGTCGTAAAATGTTCAAATGTTGACAGTGATACTCCTCGTGCTTTGAACTATCTGTATGCCAAATATGGCGTTACAATTTGGAACATAAAAAAATTTCTAAATTTTCCCATTTGAATGACATTTGATTAAATTAAGGATATTCTTGCAAATAATTATCTTTCAGAATCCCGGTTTAACCTCTTGTACCTCTTATAAAAAAACTGAAAAACTTTAACCATCCTCTTTAAATGACTCTCGAGTCAAATAATTTAAAACACTGAAAATAATTTTTACTTCCATTAATAAAAGGCAGAAACTTCCCAGCTACCATTAACAACAATAAGATCCGCTCAGCTAACTTAGTGGGTGTAACTTAGCTCAGCTGATAAAATTAGATTCAAGAGCTCTCGGAAAATAACGAACAATTCCTTAGATAGGACAAGAAAGGTATTTGATTTAATTAGCGAAATCTAGAAACCTTTATCGAAACAAGATGTTGTTAATCTTTTACGGTAGGTCCTTTCTCCTCGAGAAGTTAGAACTGTCCATGGTAAATGTTACTTAGGTATATCAGATAATAACAAAAGGAAATTCCTCCAAGAATCCTGAATAAGGCTGAAATTCTCTTTTATCTCTCAAACAAAATGGCGAATTATTTCTTAGAAATACTCATAAAGAGAACATATTAACAGATTAATGCTCAGTTTCATATTTGAAGGTAAATTTTGTTTTTTGAAAAAGTAAAAGTTGATGCACATTTTTTATATTGTTAGCATTTTCTAGGAAGAACAATAAACACCAAAATGATATATGAACTATATAAGTAGGATTAACCCTAAATTAATATAGGACAGCGACTTTTTGAAAATAAAATGGTTGATGGGAAAATAAATATCCACTTTGTTTAAATCTAGCAAAAATACATTTTTAAGCTTTTAATGGTAAATTTTTGTAGTGGTTTCAAAATTATAAATGAACAGTTAATTTAAGAATGCCCTACTGTTTTTAACTAATCGTATCTAAATTAAGTTTAATAAAAGTTTTTTATTATTTGTCCGAAGAAAATAATGTATCTCAACATAGTATTTGAAATACAAAAATGATTATTAGATCTTAAACAATATAAGACTGTGTGTGTCTCCTTTTAAAAAAGATGGTAGCTAATTGAATATAATATCCACTTTATTTAAATCAATAGGAAATACATAGCTGCACACGTTTACGCTTTTAATAATAGTAGTGTTTATTAAATTATAAACTCATAGTTAATTTAAGAATGTTCATGCGATGCTTAAAATTTCAAAATGTCAACAAGAATACAACAGTCAACTAGAACAAAACTAGAATAAGATAAATCGAAGTATTTTCAAATATGTTTCAACCACACAAGAATTTAATAAATTCTCGGAGTTAAATATTTTCGTACGAAAGTAAAAACTAATAATAGAAAATTTGCATTTTGTCTACAACATTTACGTCATTGAATGTTATTATTTTTTTATTGCAAATAAATGATTATTAGATTTCTTTAATACGCTTATTAAAGTATTTATGCGTAATGATTGTCCATATGGTTTAAAAGTAATTATAAAAATAAAAACTGAAGTGTCTACAATTTTCTTAGGCTTCCACCTACAAACATAAAAATGAAAGAGACCGAAAAATTCAGCGAAATAATCTTTTCTTACAGTTGGTCTGAATGCAGACTGTTCTGCTTTCTGCAAAAAATTTTGTAAAGAAGTAGGGAATTAGAAACTAAAACCCTTGCCCTTTTTTACAGGTTTTCTGGCTTTAAAGAAAACTTTAATAGTCTGAGTAAAGCCAAACAACAAGAATAAAGTATAAATAAATGTACAGAAATGGTCACGTTGTAGTCTCGGTTCTATAAACTAGAACCTTCCTCTGGATCTAAACACAAATTGACAATAGAAAAATAGCGAGATCAACACATTTGCAATGAGTGAAATGTGTTCACATAAGCTTCTCGTTCAGGCTTGTTCCTCTTCAATAACATTTCTAAATTAACGATTTACGAAGCTAATTTCGCGCAGAACGACAAGGGCGTAACTGCCAACTGTTAAACTTTTCGCGAGATTTTGTTTCTGATGAATTGGCTTTTAACAGTTTAGGGAGTAGCTGCAGTGGCCTTAGAAAATAGCTTTGAAGAAATGCCGTGCATTATTTACTGTTCTCTTTTAGCAACAGAAATAAATCAATACACTCAAGCAGAGAAGCTTAGAATTTAAAAAGAAGCTGCACTCATGTTTTGCAACAATGCAGACTGTGATAATAAATATTACTGTGTCTATCGGTTATATCGACCAAAAGTGCTACTGACAATTCGGGTGAGCAGTCGGTAACATTTGGTCCTTATAACCGATAAGTATTGTGGAATAAAATTATTCTTTTATCCATCATTAAAGTTGCTACGTATACTCAGTTATGGAAAGAAAGTTTAGTAGCCTTTGATGTAGGTTTACGTTCATGATTTTGTTTCTCGTATACTTTGCGAATTCTCAAGCTAAAATACAATTTCATTTCATATTTTTTAACCTAATAGGTAATAAATGTAACATTTCATTCAGTGAGTTATATTATAATAATATATAAATATTTCAATTACGTCCTTTTCAATACGAACTTCTCCTCTAAGTGCAAATTTCACTTCAAAAAAATTATTAGTCTAATAACTTCATTTTTTCAACATTACGATTATTATTTTACGAATTTCTGCTAAAAGAATAAAAAAAAGTAATTTTCAAAGATGTCTCAAAAAAGATATTTCTTTCTTCTGGGGTTTGAAAATAGCACTGACGATAAAAGCAACCATTAGCTCTAAAAAAATCTGTATTTTGGGATATATCCTTCAGCGTCATAAAACACATGATAAAAACCTTTTACTCTCAATTCAGGCAGAATTCAAAAGACTAAGTTAAAGAAAAAAATTCTGCTTTTGCAAAAGAATCAGCGAAGATACCTTTAGTTAGTGTTTCAACTAAAGGTTTTTCTAGTTGTATTAAGTTAATGTAACTGGATAATAGACAGTTTGACAGTATCTTGTTAATGGGATATTTTAGAGTGTTAGTTGTTATACACCTTTTTAGTTGGACTGTTGCATTTTCGTCAAGTAAAAATTTTAACGACAAATTGGCAAGAGTAAAGATAATATTACATCATTATTATAAATTGCTATATCAATATTGTTGTTGTTTAATATTGCTAAATCATTGTTTTTATTATTAAATCTATTGTTGTTATTGTTACGTGTTATATCATTGTTGTTATTTTATATATTGTTATAAAGTAAAAATAATATTGTTATATATGGGAAATTCAATTTTTTCAAACTCTTTTTTTTTCAGTATTTTTTTAATAATTTTTCAACTAAACTTGCCTCTATCGTGTTGCTATGTTGCTAAATTTTTTAACTAAAATTCTTTCTAAAACAAAAAATTGGCAAAAGTAAAGATAATATTGTTTCATTGTTAGGTATTCTTAAATCACCGTTGTTATTGTTACAGATTTTTATATCACTGTTTTTGAAGTTATACTTCTTATGCGACTTCCAACAAGGTTGCGTTAAACGTTTAACGCTACATTTTTATTGGCCGGGAAATCACGTGGTAGGATCCAGTTTTCCCTCATTCATTTCCATATTGTTTTGGTTCTCACTAGCATAAAAATAATAAAAGTCATAAAAGTATTGTTTTTCTATAAATATTTTTTTAGTTTGATTTGATACACATATAATTTAATAGGGTAGTATTTTTTATTTTCAAATTTAGTGGATAAAAATTGTAAGAAATGAGAGAAAGCAATCCCACGGACAATGCGACGGATTTAAGGTTATGTCAAGGTACGTCTCTTGTGAATATCAATTGATTGTTAGGTTTTCCCTTTCGAAATTACATTACGACGCATTCACATGCATTATTAATACAAATACATTTCCATGGCGAGACGATGAGGCAACCACAAGCACTTCCACTGGTTCAAGAGGTCCACGAGGGTAAAATGCGCAATATTACCGTGATTACAGAGCACGGAAGCGAGCGGAGCAGGAAAAAGTGATCCTTCTACGACTGCTGATTCTTCTACAATTAACGTCGCAGGTTATGAAGTTAAACTTCTTCCGCTCAGAGGGACTCCACACACTATTTTTTTTATTGTTATACCATTGTCGTGATATTGCTGTATATTTCCATCTATTGTTGCTATTGTAATATATTTTTAAATCATTGTTTTTATTGCTGTATATTGTTATAAAATAAATATAATATTATTATATGGGAAAAACTCAATATTTTTCGACTTTTATAAAAGAAATTTAAATATTTTTCGAAATTGTTTTTAACATTTTGTTTATTCTTCGCATCAAAGATTACAGAAGCTTTAAAGCTAACTGTTTTACCATTTTCAGTAATAAATGAGGCACAACTCGATCTGTACAATACATAATTATAAATATGTAAAGGATTTAGATACAATATAATGATAAATCACATTCTATACAAAGCTGACATGTTTCCATCAGACAATTCCTTACTAAACATACGTTTAAAAATTTCCAGAATTTTCATTAGATAACAGCACATTACTCATATCAATGTTCTTATCAAAAAATTATATAAAAATATAACCAGGGTAAAACAAAAGTAGTCTCCGAACTATTTTATTATCAATTTATTGGAAGTCAGGACTACTAATTCTTTGCCTTATTATGTTAACCACAGCCTAATTTGAAAAGAAAAATCATGCAAGCATACTGCAAACTAATGTGGATAAGTAATGTTAAGATTAAAGTAAAAGCAAAAACATTGAATAACTCATATTGATGTACCCAATTTGTCAGTATTACTGAATGACAAATACCCATAAAATATCACTTCCACTAGCACTTCAATTGTGTCGGAATTTCCTTTCAGCTTTGTGCATGATTTTGTCATATTGATCATTAATGATTAATTACTTTTTTATATTTTTCCCTTTCAAAGAACGGGTATTCAGCAAGTTAATAATAAAAGGTGTTTTTTGCTCGTTGTTTATTATCTAATTATTATTTATTCGTTTTGTCAGTTAAATTCAAATATTAACGTGGAAGCCAGTTAAATTCAAATAAAAACGGAGTACGCCACCAAATTAGTGTTTCTGAAGTTTAATAAAATAACAATTTTATATTTTTTATAGTAACGCTTTAAAAGGGCGATCTTATTAAACTAAATAATTGTGCTTGGTGATGATAAATTCATGAGCTGACCTCGAGCAACAGCAACATGACAAATGAATACAGTTAATCTTTATTTTTATGGGATAAACTACAAGAAATGTGTTTTGCTTAATATAATAACGTAAAGTCACTGAGAAGGACAAAATATGATATTAAATAAAAAATTGAAAATATTTTAGCTTTATTAATTGTGTAGTCTTTCAGTTTTTCATATGACTTTTTAGTGTAATTCAGTACTGATTTATTGATTATGTTTTTCACTCCGTATGAAGAACGGGTATTCAGCCTGTAATACATATTGTAAAGTCATCCCAAAATACATTTTCAAGGCTAAAGTAATAGGAAATAAAGGGAATATTCATTTGGATTATTAGCATAGACACACTGATTTGGATCATTGAAATAGTTGTGATCGGATATTGAATCAGAATTTGCCGTCATAGAAATACTTTAAAATATCATATTAACTAACAAAACACATAACACTAACATAACTCCGTATGAAGAACGGGTATTCAGCCAGGAATACATAATGTAAAGTCATCTCAAAATACCTTTTCAAAGCTAAAGTAATAGGAAATAAATGAAATATTCATTTGGATTATTAGCATAGACACACTGATTTAGATAGTTGAAATAGTTGTGTTCGGATATTGAATCAGAATTTTACATCATAGAAATACTTTCAAATATCATATTAACTAACATAACACTCATAGTAAACACTAAACTAGATTTAGATACTTTTTTTATTATGATGGAAATAATCCGCTTTTCTCTTGGGGCTTTTAAATCTATCCAACTCAATTCTTTCTACACCAAATAGCTTTCGAAATAAAGCTCTGTCACAACTGAAGCTTAATAAAAGAAGCTGTCTGAAACTTCCATATCTTAGCAAAACAATCCTGTCAATTCGATTCTATCTAATGAAGTGAATAATTCGGTGGCTTATCAATGCGGATCGCATTTTCAATGGAAAAAGATATCAACAACGTCTATATTTCATTAAGTTAGGCCTATACAATATTGATTCTTATGTATAAAACATAAGCGATACCGATGTTTCTATATTTTATTTATTTTTTCATCAGTTATAAGAAAAGTTTCATATCCCGTAAACAGAAAATTTCATTTAATTTAGTTCCCTATTCTAAAATATTATAAAAATGAGCTTTTTTGAGCCATATTATCATTTTAAACATAATAATAATCAACTTTTATACGTCCATTTTTATACTTAATACTGTTTCGCAAATTACCTTTAATGTTATTCACTCTTGATTTTTATGATGACAAAAATGTGAAAAATGCAATTATAAAACAAAGTTGTTTGAATAAGGTGAGTATTTCCTTATGCTAGCTACCACCTAGCATTAAAAAATAACAGACTCATTTTTAGAAACTCTACTTTATTTAATTCATGGTGAAGAGGCTTGGGCTTACCAGAGCTCAGAGAAATTTTCTTAAAAGAAAAAATGATATTGAAATGTATTAAAGTTTCTTTGTATAAACAAATATTCAGAAACGCTCTGCTTTGCATTTTCCATTTTAAAAGTCTCAGAACAGAAATATCTAACAGAAATTGTCTAACAGAAATTGTCTAACAGAAATTATTTCTTTAAAAAGATAATAAAGCTGCGAGTTTTCTAATATCGTTTTAAAAAATTTACTACTGTTGTTAACTTTTACAAGGTGGTAGTTAGTCTACGTGTTTTACTCTCTACGGTGAAAAAAATAATAATGAAAGAATTGTTTCATCAGTCTTTAACTTCTTGAAAAAAACTAAGAGTTAACCATTTCAAAAAAATATCCCAAATTAAAAGTGAACCCGTATGATGAAATCAAAAGTAACGTAGTATAAGCAGCACGAGCCTTCAAGGTTTCTATGTTCTGCGCTGCACTTTGTTCGACATGAGAAAAAGAATAATGCAATCTCAATCTGCCTCTGCATTCTACTGTGTTCAACGTATCCTTTTTAATGCTTTCGTGTTAGTCAATTATATGCTGCATATGGTGCATACCTCTTTGCTCAATCAATGTGCAATAACATTCAATCAATGTCAATCAAACTTCATAGCCTTGAACCCCACCCAGATGACAACGGAACTCCAGGATTAAGCTACGAAAAAACTAACTTTCGCTAGAACTTTTTGATAAAAGTAAAAAGCATTTGCTTTACATGAAAAAAAACACTAAAAACTCCCACGTTTAACCTGACGCAAGAGGATTCCAATCCATGATCCGACAGCCACTGAGGATATTTTAAGTCAGCACTGCGGTTAGTGCTCCGCTATACTATTTTATTTTATAACTGTCATTGAACAGCCAACCCAATTTTTGCGTTTGCGACTCTTAATCTTGAACTCCACAGCCTTGTAGTTTTGAACAAAATCCTGAAGACAAGAAAACTTCTGGTTCCAATATTGGAGGAAATTTGTCTTCGTGGACAACTTTCTGATGGAGCTAACCCAGATTTGCGCTACATAGAGAGGAAAACTACGAAACCACCCACGGTTAGCCTGACGTAAAGGGGACTCTAATCCATGGTCCGTCTATCACTGAGGATATTTTACGTTAGCACTGTGGTCGGTGCGAGCCGGATCTCTCTCTCTCTCTCTTTTTTTTTTAACTCTTTTTTTTTATATATATATATATTTTTTACTTTAATTTATGAAGCGTTTTTAACGCATGCGCAATTACTTAAAACCTTACGAACGGAAGTTTCGAAAGCGAAAACATCTAACGAAGGTGTAATCTTAGTGTAAACGTCTTGCATTTTCAGTGTTTTGAGTTTTCATACACCCTTTGCGTGAAAGCTCGATTTGATGTTAGCTTTTTTAAAAAAATTTCTTCTTTAACGCATCTTTCATAGTTTTCGAACATCAAATTTGAAGAAATATTACACCACAGTTTTTGCAGTGTAAGGACAGAAGAACTAACTTGAACAAAATAATAAAAAAAAGTAAGAAACAGGCGTGAAGGAAATTGGTGTGAACCCTATAGTGCAATCAATAAGAATAGATTTCCAAACACTGGAAAAGAATGGGATACTAGAAAGAAGTTTAATAATACAGCAAATATCAATAATTTGATCTTTCTTCTGTCGCTATTGGCTAAATCATTTTACACGTGTATGTCTATTTCCTATTTTACTGTCATTTGGTATTTAGACACTGATGAAGGCTTTTATGTATGGAACCGAATCTATAGAATGGTCATTTCTGTACTGTTACTTATCTTTTATTCACATCGTTTTTTTTTCTTTAGTATACTTAGCGCAAAGTATACACTATCCCCTTTATCGTATAAAATTAGTTGTTTGGATATTTCACGAGTAAGTAAAACTTAGACAATTAAAGACGATAGACATTTAAAGTATGAATTACAGTTAGACATTTAAAGTATGAATTACAGTTAGACATTTAAAGTATGAATTACAGTTGCATGCAAAAATATTTACGAAGTACACTCGTTCTAAGACGGACTCTGTGTAAAGTGGAATGCCGACGTTTAAAAGTGAAAATGTGTGCAGTCCTTGCAAATCATGTTTAAATAAGGGCATTTTATTGAATCTAAGCAACGGATCAATTGGTGATAGAGACTACAGTTTCCATATTTAGGCCGAGATTCGAAACTTATCAAACCTTAAACCTATTTTTATTTACGTGGTACACATAGGAAGCTTTCTACTTCTTTTGAGGAGGTAATTTATTTTTTTAAAAGTAGCATAGTATTTATCTAAATAGTTCCTAGGGGATTATCAAAAATGCAACACATAAAATAAATTGACTTGGTAGGTACCCACCGAGAAATTAAATTATAATCAATCAAATATAATCAAAGACAAAAAGAAAAGAAAATATTTTTAAAAAAACTCCAAACTTTGGCCCAAGATTGTGCTTCTTTTAAAAGGAAGAAAACATCGTAATTAACGTATGTTTCGTTTTTAAAACGCTACAATACATTTGTTCTAAAAAACTAAACATTTATTTTTAAAAAAATGACCTCTTTTGATGTAGAATCTTTATCCACTAACATTCCCCGTTTATGTCACCTTTAAAATGAGATTGTGAGAATTCAACTGTCATCAAATCGAAACTGGCGACCTAGTACACCTGCACTTCAGAGCAATCCATAACATAATTTTAATATTTAATGGTAAATTGTATCGTATGATTGATGATTTAGCGATGTTAGTATTCAGTATTTATTATATTAGATTTAATATCTTCCAAGACGCTCCTTACGTGGCCTACTTTGAATAGAGGCAGTACTTTGAAGTGCAACTTATTGATTTGTTAAAGTTTCCGTTTTGATGGCGATAAGTTGAAGATTGTTTCATAGATAAGTTGGCATTGATCATATTTGTGACATTATTAAATTTATTCATGTCTATTAAGATAAGATTTTGACTTATGTCAGCATTAACTTTATTTTATTATAGTAAATTAACAGCTTAATCAGAAGTTTACGCTATATATATATATATATA
>NC_092206.1:71165922-71175228 GCF_043381705.1 Parasteatoda tepidariorum
ATATATATAGCATTTAGCCAGCTTTTATAGTTATCAAATATTATACAACAATATTACAATCTAAGGAACGATATAGTAGTTGAAGTCGCAATGGTAATCAAGCAAAATGATTAAGTATAACATTTTACTTCAATATAATCTGGTACCAACTATGTATTTAATACAATAAAACAATTTGGGATGTTCGAACTTAAATTTTTTTTCATCTTTTTAACAGAATTCGAGAAACAAAATCAATCATATCAACAAAGTGTTCTTTAAAGTGTTCTTCAAAGTTTTAATTAATTCTTAGACAGGTTCAATGATAATAATTTTATTAATTGTTATTGTTTTTCATTGAAAAATGAGTATTTGCTGTGAGTATTACATTTACGTCATGAGTGTTATGCTTTTTAAGTATAATAAAACAGCGTGGTCGTAAAACAGACGAAAGCGTTGATGGAAGTCTTGTACGATGTAACATAGAAAGAATTTTTTGGAGACGTGCTGTCATACATACTGTTTTTTTGAAAGAATAATAATTGGGCTTTTTTTCCTGCAAGTTTTTTTTTATTGCATGTCATTTACGCTAATTTTAAGGTTTTATTTTAATAATTTGTTATTTTCCTTAAATTTTAATTTTTAGTCAATATTAGTTTATTAAGCTTTTTGAATATAATAATAAAAAAAGCATGATCGATGAACAGAAGAAAGCGTTGATGGCAGTTTTGAGAAACTGAACATTCGAAGAATACGTTGGAAATGTGTCGTCGTACATGCTGTTTTTTAAAATTTTAAAATTATAATAATTTATTCAGCAAGTTTTTTTTTATTGCATGTCATTCAATTTAATTTCAAGTTATTGTTACCATAATTTGTTTTTAACTAAAAATCTTAATTTTTTTAGTCAATATCTATTTATCACGTTTTATAAGTATAATTAAAAAAAGTGTGGCAGAAGAACAGAAGAAAGCTTTGATAGCAGTTTCGAAAGACGTATCATTGAAAGTATGCGTTGGAAGCGTGACGTCAAACATGGTGTTTTTTTAAAAGCATAATAATTGTTTTTATTCTGAAAGTTTTTATTTTTGCATGTCAGTCATTTTAATTTAAATTTTTTATTTAAATTTTTATTTCAATAACGCAGTATTGATTAAAAATTTTAATTATTTAAAAAGGAGTTAGTTTTAATGATTTTAATAATTGATTTAAATTCTTAACATTTTGAGCTAGAATTTTTTCAAACCGATTTACCATAGCATAGAGTATGGTAAGCATTGTCTGCAAAAGCATATCATATGAGATTGCATAAGGATCTTTGGGGTTGGGGAGTGTCAGCGAACAGGTGACATAGTCTAAAACAATTAATAACAAATCATTTAATATAAATAAAAACAAAATTATAAAAGATGTTAATATAAATTATTAAAAATTTACATTTTTTTTATTTAATTTCCAAAAGATTAAAATTATTTATGGATTACACTATTTAGACCTAAACAATAAAGCATTTTTTGCAACAATTAAAAAGTTCTTTGAGTATGAGTATATATTCTCAATGCATCAAATATATATTGTGATGGAATGAAAAGAAATCGCATCATATTATTTTTAATGTATTTGTTTACCTGATATTCTGTATTAACTTTTGATTAAAAAAATATTATAAGCATGAAATTCAAAATGTTTCTTATCAGAAATTATTCATAAAACTAATTGAAAAGATAGAAACAAATGAGTTATAAAATTAATTACAATTGCTTCATTTAAAATAATTTATTGTATTGTATTTAAATATTATCTTTTGTTTTAAATTTATCTATTCTTTCAATTTTAATGCGTCGTACTAGATTGCATATTATTAAGAGTAGATATGTAATGCTTCATTCAAATTTTTTTTCTAAAAAATGGGAGCATGTCTTTTATTCCATATATATAAAAGAAAGATAAACAATATAACTAGAAATTTTTTAGAAAGGAATTTCAAAAATACTATGATTTTAGTTTAAAAAGTTATTTTTAACTCTCACCTATGAATGCGGAATCAAACAAAACAAAATAACTTCTTTCAAATAGTACGTTTGCTTTTAAATCTTTATTATCTTGTTCCATTTCATGAAAATATGCAAACATATATTTATTTTATTTTAATGTAATATAATGTTTTTTTATCTTTTAAAATTCCTTCCAAAGGATATTCTATTGTAAAAGAATATTTATTTCGAGAAAAAAGGTGGTATGCAGAAGAAATATTCCATTCAAATAAAAGTCAGAAAGTGCAAAAATATTCCATTGTGCTGCATTTTTCATTTGAAAACATTAAATTTGAAAGCTTGAAATAAGACGTTAGAAATAGTTTTTATAGACTTGCAATGTATTTGTATTTCTGCCTAGCAAATGAAAGAGTGCGTGGATTGGTTTCTAAAACTCTTGATTAACATTTTATACACAGTTTAATAAATTCGATTTTGTGTTTGAATTTTAAAAAAAATGCTGTATTTTTCTCAAATTATGTTTCATACCAATAAAAGATAAGAAACTTTCTTATTACCTTATTCAAAAACTAAGAGTAATTCTTCTTTAGCGTTGCTTTAAGGAAAGTTCAAAGTTTAACAGGTAAAAATAAAGTTGTATTTTGACTTGTGAACACATAAATTATACTTATTTTGCGAAAATTATGTTTCGTCTGAATAAAAAAAATTCTCATTAGACAAATTTTCCTGGTGATTTATTTAAAAAAATTAAAATATTTCATCTTTACCATTCTTCAAATGAAAGTTAAAAATTTAACATGTAAAAATAAAACTGTACTTTGACTACTGTACTTTTCATTTAAATTATTCTACCATCACTCAATTTGCATTTCGTTTCAGTCAGATACTTAAAAGATAAAGTTTATTTATGATTTATTCAAAATTAAAAAATATTTCTTCCTTAGCATGTTTCAAACTGAAGTTTAAAATTTAACATATAAAAATAAAACTGTACTTTGACTACTTTTCATTTAAATTATATTTCCATAACTCAATTTACATTTGTTTCAGTCAAATAATTAGAAGAAAAAGTTTCCTCATGATTTATTCAAATTCTTAAAATTTTTCTTTAACAATTTTCAAAGTTTGAAATTTAACATATAAAAATAAAACTGTAATTTGACTATATTTTTGTTTAAATTATATCTCCATCACTCAGTTTGCATTTCATTTGAGTCAAACAATGTTTAGATGAAAAGGTTTCCTAATAATTTATTTAAAAACTAAAATAATTTTTCTTTCTCGTCACTCGGGTGAAGTTTAAAATTTATGTACTGATGTATATGCTGATATCAGCATATACATCAGCAAAGTATATGCTGATTATTTTTTTCATAGATAAATAGATTCTTAAATTCAATATAGTTTATTTTATTTATATTTTTGTCTGCTTAAGTTAGTTCATGTGTTTATTAGTTCACGTCTAATCTATTCTCATTTTATTGAATCGGCTCTTTGTAGAAAGTTCAATTGCCTTAAACCTAAAACCAAATAGGAGAAATTTAGTTTTTATCTTAATTATTATTATCAACTCTGAAACAAAGGCGCAAAAGATTCCCCGAAGATGCTTATTTTTGTTTACTAATGTAATTTCTATTCATCTTACTTGTTTATTTCCAAGTATATTATGATTCTTGCTTGTTCATGGTATTTTGTTTTAACACAATTTTGAATTAATTTGATTTTTATCTGCTGAAACGCTATTTCTCTTACTAAGCTACAAAACCAATAAAATCCTTTTCTTCCTGCAAATCGAATAATCAGCCAATGATACTGTCATAATGGATAAAGATAACATACGATATAAGATATATTTCAACCCCAAGGCAATAAATATCATGTTAAGTCGAGGAATTCACCGTTATGTTGCCTCCAACCTTTTGCTATCTATTCCCTAGAAAGAATGGCAAATTGTTTCTAACCTAGAATAATAAACTTAATAAGCAGCAACGATTTGATCTTATAACTGTGTCCGATCTTAACTTTCTTATTTGGAAAAGTTTTAGGAAAGACTTTGCACGCCTCAAACAGAAAATACGATAAATTTTGTTTTATCAACTTTTTTAATCAGGTTTCGTTTCAATATGTTTCCCTTTCTTGAAAATGAGCGCTAAACTTTTCAAATAATAATGTTACTTAGAGGAAACAAATTTAAATCGATTATTTTGCTACTTTATAAATTCTTTTTAAAAAGAACAGATTGTTAATTACTAGTTTAATTTAATCTATTATAATCCGTATGCACTGAGTCTTAATTTTTTAATTTAGAAAAGGGTTATGATCTAACTAGCGCATCTACTATATCTGTGAAGTTTTTCTCTGTTGAAAATCGCAATGGCCACCAACACCACTGTTTTGGGTGTTCAAAGCTATAAAACGAGCAACTTGAAACTCCAAAGGTGCACAGAAAAATGTACAGGCAGTGCAATGGAATAATAAAATTTAACATTTAATAGTTAGTTCAAGTATTATTAATTGTTAATTTTTTTTAATTAGTCAATACTATTCAAAAACACACCATACGGAGAGCTCCAAAGATCGTAAGAATGCAACTTCGGAGTTGAAATTGGGTATGATGAAAGTGCCATTTTATTTATGAACTTAACACAAAGTTTTTCCTTTAAAATTAAAATTTACTCTAAAGTTCTTGCAATTCTAAGTGATTTTTTGATAATTTTTCATTACTTTTTTTATTTTACGTTAGTTTTTGTATTGCTGCGCAAAATATATAAGACTTAAAATCTTGAAATTGTGAATGTATGCAGAAAAAAATATAAGGAGTAACACGGAATAAAATTTTTAAGATTCGATAATTGGTTTAAAAATTTTTGGGAAACTTGTACTAAAAAAATACTATGTTTTGTCAATCTGTAGCCCTCTAAAATACAACTACAGAGCTAAACTTTAAACTGCTGAAAGAGTAATTTTTATTTATGTAAATTTTGTTACAAAATTCCAATTTGTTTGAGAAATCTTGAGAATTTGTTGAGAAATTTAATTTGCATTTTTGGCACTTTTCTTGCCTTTTTTGCTTTAACATCGACTTTTTATCTATTGTTGCAGAAAATATATGTTTCCCTCGTGATATCTTTATTTATATATTTTATGAACTCCCTCGAGTAGAAGTATATCAAAAGAGTAAAAAAAGAAACAAAGAGTGAGAGAGATTACGAATCATCAAATTTATATAAATCTTTATATAGTAAAATATTTAAAAATAAAAAATAAAATCAATAAATAACAATAGGAACCGTTTCCTATTTATATTGTTACAAGTTTCGTCAACGAGTAATATTACTTCTCATTTATTTTCTCTTATTGAGTCGCACAGTTATGGTTCTGTAAGTTAAACTTTTTTTTCAAGTTCCGATGATCATTTTTCAAATCCAAGTAATCATCCACTTTATTATGATTAACATGTTAACAAAATGTTGTCACAGGAAGTTACAATATTTTATGTTTTGAAATCAAAATATTCCGTGATTTTGATGAAAATATTGACGTTAAAATTGAAAAAAAAAATGAATGAGAAGCAATTTCTGGGTGTGGCAAGTGGAGGGGCAGAGCTTGCTACTATTTAAAATATTTAAAATCATATTTAATCAAGTAATGTTTAATTGCAATTTGTCAACAAACAAATCTGTTTTATAATGATAATAAAAATAATGTGAAGCGTCTGCGGCTAAGAGGTTTCACCCTTCGCCAAGCGCTAAAAAGTCATTGAACTGGTTCGAAAACCACCTTAAATCTTGATGTATTATTGCAGTTTGTAAAGATAGTAGTTATCGACAATGTACCCCAACATGGACTCGAGTTAACATGTCTTATATACTAGTGAATTGGAATGGTATATTTGTAGTGGTAGATACAATACAGTACTACCCCACCAGAATTATATCTGTGATGGAATTCGATGAACGGATACCGCTAGTTGATTCATTGCTGTTTTGTGAGAAGCCGGGAGAGCTGTATTAAGATCACCGTACTTTTTGAGCGCTGATCGTGAGAGTTATATTAAGTTCACGGTCGTGGTCACTCCTAAGTTGCCTTTAGCAGTCGAGTGTATACATTGTACGTTGTGTGTGATCGAGACTGAGCAGCAACGGCGTGAAGAGGACAATGTCACAGTCACAAGTAGGAAGTCAACTTTTCAATGTGGTTCATCCATAGAAGTAGGCGTGTTTAAATCGTAGTGGGCGTTTCTGTCAAGGCAGACATGTTCACATCACGTCCGAAGGTCACCAATGAGGACTGTTATAGACAATTTCAACCTTCATCTATGGAAAGATACCCCAACATACACTTGAGTTAACATGTCTTATATACTAGTGAATTGGAATTGTATTTTCGTAGTGGTAGATACACTACACTGTTCTTCTCTTATTTATGCTTAATAGTATTTTAACTAACAAAATTGTAGGGATAGCTAAAACAAAAATCTACACTTAATCAAAACTGCATTTAAGTACAATTTATCATTAATGGATGGGAATAATAGATGGGAATAAAATTTAAAAAAATAAAAAGTTAAATAATTATAATCAATTACCTTTTTATTTTTCAAAATTTTATTTCCATCAACTCTATCACTTTCGTGTTAAATTAATCTTTGTCATCACGGTATAAATACTTCGATTATTAATGAATTAATAGTTTGAAATACGGACTAAGTTACTTAACAAAACAGGAGTATGAAATTAAAAATGAAAAACATAAGCGTAAATCTACAAATTAAAGTAATTTACGAAACTGTCATATTTTATTAAAAGTGAACGACATGCTGAAAAACTGCAGATTAAACTATTTAACAAAACTGAAACATGTCACTAAAAGCGAAAGACATGATAAAAAAAACTACAAGTTAAACTATTCAACATAACTGACAATTAGTATTAGAATTGGAAGTAAGATAATTATATTTTCGAGACATCGAAAAAGTGATTTTTCCCATATGGATACAATGTCAAAACTATCAAATATTATTACTATATACTTTTGTTTAATGAAAGTTGTATCTAATTTAATCTAGTTAATGTACAAATCAATTTCTTTAAGATAAAATATTCAAGTAGTAAAAGAAAATTTCGCAGTCGTTGCATTTATTTAATTTTTTTAAATTTTGCATACTGTCTCATTTGTTAAAAGAATGACTGTGGGGTTGTTTTTGTCATTTCTCTTTTATTGAATTATATTTCAAAGGCATTAATTTGCCGTTACCAAAGATATTAATTTCTCAAAATTGCCTTATTTTTAACAAAGTTTGAACCTCGTCGTTCTGTTACCTTTATACCTTTTTTCCAAAAAATTCCTGCGGGAGAATGTTAAGTACTTTCTGTTGCAGAGATAACGATCTGAATTAGCAAAAACTTTGTTGTAGATAACTTTGTTTCTTGAGTCTTTTTTTATCATTGGAAACAGCAGTGAAAATTATTATACTCTTCGAAAGGGAAATTCAAGCAATCTTAATTAAACGTAAAATAAAATCCTTGTTTTCGAATGTTTGAACTTTTATGTGTAAGGGGAATATTATTTGTGAGTGTAATGTTTTATTCTCGTTCTCAGAAGATATATGTACAAAAATACTTGTTTTTAAAATAAACCAATTCGTTTTTTACTGTCAAAGCATAATGTAAGCAAAGAAAGGTGAAGTCATGCAGTAAGTAAAAAGAAGTAAACAAAATTAAATCGCACAGTTCTGCAAAAATAAAAGCACTGCTTTACTTTAAAAGTACTTTTTTATTTCTTTGCTTATTTTTCCATTTTCTTAAACAGTCTCTTTCTATTGTTTTAAATAGAATAAATGAGATAAAAGTTTGACAAAATAGTGTAACAATTAATCATTAGGAAAATTTTAGTATTGTATGATTTGTATAGCGGTACAAAGCAAACATGGTTTAATACCAGGTCTCCCAAGAATGAGAGATGATTTGAAAAATTAATTAAAGGAAAACGGAAGGTTTAAGTAAAGGATAGAATTGCGTGGTTTGATCATACTCAAAAGTGAAAGGCATATACCGACACAATTAAAAAGATTGATGGAAGAACCAGGTAAGTGACATTTTTAGCTGAATCAGAGATTTCAACATAAAGTGGTTGCATCAATATGGGTATATTTAAACTATATTGATGCAACTTTTTTTTAGAACTTTTTTTTGTCTTCACTTTCGTAACTAAGCCATATTAGTTTTCAATATGCTTGCAGGATTTTTATTTCAAATTAAGCAGTGGTAAATAAAATAAAGAGAAGATTTATTAATCCCTCCTTCTAATAAATTGGTAATATAATAGTTCGTATACAACTTTTTCCGTCGGTTTGAAAATGTCACTTGTCTGCTTCTTCCACTAAGTTTTTCACTAAATATTGGTAAAATAAATTATTTTTTTATATTTAATATTATTTATAGCCTTCTTCGGTAGCTTTACGTTATTGAGGTAAGCGAAACTCGTTTTTTGTAGTTCAGCCCATTAAAATGAAGATAAAAAGTATTTAGCACCTCTTGACAGGATGCTATTGCTCGCGGATAACTCATTACAATCAAAATCAAGAATTTTTCGCCTGTACACATTCTTTTCGAGAGTAACCAGAAAAAAACCACTTATTTCGGAAGTATCGGTATTGAAACTGCTTAATATGGATACAATTTTAATAATCAACAATATTTTAAACCTATATTAGTATACTTGGTACTTATTACATGACTCTCAACATTTTTGTGCGAAACACATTTGTCAGTAACTGCGTACTAAAACCAAATCTATAAAAAAAAGTAAAAGAACTTGATAAGGATTCTGAAGCATGACTATATTTCTCTGTCTGATCTTTAATTTACTGTTAAAATATTGTTGTGGTGGAAAAAAGTTATTTTAGTTCTAATTCATTAAAATATTAATACACTATCTTTGCTACCACTGGAAAAATATTTTCTACAACTACGGAAATCCCGTTGTTGAATTATTATCAAAACTGCACAAATTACCATAATACCAGTAGTACATATTAATTAAGCGTCATCTGTGAATGTCTATTTTCTACGGTTTTCCTAAAAGAATTTATCGTTGACCTTTTCTCCATTAACTTTGCTTTTTAGCACACAGATTATTGAAGCTATACTTCTTATGCGACTTCCAACAACATTGCGTTAAACGTTTAACGCTACATTTTTATTTGCCGGGAAATCACGTGGTAGGATCCAGTTCTCCCTCATTCATTTCCATATTGTTTTGGTTCTCACTAGCATAAAAATAATTAAAGTCATAAAAGTATTGTTTTTCTATAAATATTTTTTTAGTTTGT
>NC_092206.1:71177459-71216683 GCF_043381705.1 Parasteatoda tepidariorum
AACAATCCCACGGACAATGCGACGGATTTAAGGTTATGTCAAGGTACGTCTCTTGTGAATATCAATTGATTGTTAGGTTTTCTCTTTTCTAATTGCCATTTATATTTCACCATATGAGGGATATTAAATTATTTATTACAAAATCTTTATTGTCGCCATCCACTGCAGGTTCACAAGCTCTGGCAGACGTTACTGGTGAAGAAATTGATTATTGTGAGCGGCCTGTGATCCTTGCAGGAGATTTTAATGTGAATTTCTAATTACCGGAGGCTGAAACATTATTAACTTTCCTTAAAGACAAATTTGGATTGGAAATGATAAATGGTAGAAATGATCCAACAACCAAAGGGGTAACTACCATTGATGCAGTTTTTGCATGAAATATTGAAAAAATAGAACTCAAACATTTCGTATCTTACTTTAGTTATCATAATCCCATTGTAAATGTTATAGATTTGGATATTTCTCCACTGGAAAATTATAATTAAAAGATGCGATCAATATGTGAATTGTAAGCATTGTTAATAAAGTTTGTCTTAAAGAAACAATATGATTTCACTAAAAATTAATTTCTACCCCTTCCAATTTTCATTTCCACATTACGAAGTTTAACTTCTTACGCGCGGAGGGACTCCACGCACTATTTTTTTTTATTTCAATTAATACATATTATCAATATTATCATTAATGTCAATAATAATATGGGGAATTTTTCACTTTACCTTTGATCTAAAAATTTTGTTAAACCTACACTGTAAAAATTCCAGACCAAATTACTGTAGAAAGTATTGGCCTTTTGGGTGCATTCTCCGTAAAATTTATTTTACCGTAAAATATTATACCGTAATTTTTAGAGTAATATATATTCAATTAGAGTAATTTAGGGATTTTACGGTAATTATTACTGTAAAAATTACGGTATATCATAGTTTTTGTTCCGCAACATGTAGCGGTAAAAATGGATTTTACTGTAAAAAAGCGACGGCACCCTGAGTGCCGATACTTTTTAATCCGGAATTTCTTACGGTGTACAGTCTTTCAAAATGATATAAGTATTTTATTTTTCTAAAATTGGCACACACGCACTGCAGTTTTTTAAAAAAATTTAATTCTTCTTTCAAAAATATTATGACGAAGAATAAAAACGCTTAACATTTATGATAAATAGATTAAGTAAAAATATAATATTATCAAAAATTTAATTACATTTTTGCTAATTAAGTATAAACTTACAATGAAAAAAAAGTTAGAGCTAAAGGGTAATTGAGATTTTTTTAAGTTTTAATTTCGACTTTTTTAATAACACAAAGCAGTTATCATATATATTTTTCTTCTGAACGCGTTAAATAGTTTATATTAGAATACTACTATGTCATTTATTTCTTTATAAATTGGATAAATAACGCATTAAAAAAATTTTTGTAGCATGGAAGATAACGAAAAGAAGATAGCTATTGACTTTCTTACTTAACTTTTTTTTTAACCTTTAATTAAAGAAGAAAGGGAAGAAGTTTCCAAATTAAATCCAATCACTAACAATGCCATTATCAAATCCTTAGTAAGCTTTTTTACTCTTTTAGAAAATTTAATTATCTGCAGATAGGATTAGTTAGAACTCACCAATTATAATCCTGAGAAAAATCACTCTTATTATCAAATAATAGGAATGAACAATTCGAACTTATTTAATAAAAAAAGTATTACATGAACTTAAACTGACGATTCGAAATAGTTTGTTAAGATAACGAATAAAGCAAAAATAATTATCCTTGCTCTTTGTATTTTTATGTTTTCACTCTTAATAATATTTTTGTGATTTTTTTTCATTAAAATAATCCTATCAATATTTTATATGCTATATTCCATACCATTTTTTCTACATTAATTTTCCGCTTTTTGTCTTCAATAATCTTTAATATTTTTGGTCGAATTCACTAGTCAGTGTGCGAGGTAATGTTTGTTGCTGTAAAACCTAAAAATGCCGTATAATACAGTGTCCTTTCTATATAAAGTTAACATTTTGATATCACTTTTCGAGTAATGACGTCAATGTTAGAGAGAGGAGAGCAATGACGTTTTTGCACTTGTAAGTATTGCATGGACTTAAAAACAACAAGTAAATAACTTCAACAACTTAAAATAAGATATGATTATATCAAATCTTTCATTTATAAAAAAACTAAATTTATTCAGATTCTTAGTTACAAAAAATTTTTAGCATTCCTTATCACAATCAATTTAATGTCTTTTTAAATTACTGGATAAAATATTCTTTGCAGCTTAGTGTCAAACTTAACAAATGAAAAATTATCTATAAATTACAGTAACTCTGAACTATAACTGTCGAAAAGTTTACGTTAATTTATCAAACACAAATCTTTAATCCTTTTAAAATCATAAAAGAACGAAACATCACAGCAACGTCAATGTTTATTAAAGTCTACAATGGAGGGCAAAATAATGGCATCACAGGCTGAAAAGTGAGAAAAGAGCCGGGATAGCCTGGTTGGTAGGGTTAGACTCATGCCCAAGAGGTTGTGAGTTCAGTTCCATCCGGTCGAAGTTTCCCCATGTAGTAAATGGTGACTGGTGCGTGTTAAATCTGTTAGATCACAAAGTCCTCCAATTTCTCATAACAAATCAATACCTCTGGGGATACTGAATTGGAAATTGATCGTTCTCTGGATCATGTCAAAATTGCGATCTGTGGGTGAATAAATAGAGGTAGGAATAGGTCTGCACTCTAAACCGGGCTATGGCGTGTGTATGGCTGAAGTCGTATTGTTGGCCATACGTCGCTGAATGGGCAAGAACGGTCCACTGGCGCCACTGAAAAATAAGATATGCATCCTGTGCCTTAAATTCGCTTGGTTTTAACAAGTGGCTTTAGAAACAACAAAAAAGGGAGGAAATATTGTTTTTCATAAATCCATGCTTTGTTTGAAAATTACAATGACATACCCCCCAAGTTCTTCCTCACTTAACCCTTTGACGTTGATAGGACACCAGTGTCAGTACTAGCAAATACTAGCAAAAATATATTTTAGTGTATTTTTAATTGTAACATACAGTCAAAGAGTTTCTAAAAAAATCTGTTAAATTATCGTAATTAGATTTGTACTAAAATATAAAATCCGAAAAAAGTAGTTGGATTTTTTTCATTCATATTAAAAAATTAACTAATAATTTATTTTGTAAATTAAAAAAATTTCAATGATGAATAACCGTTTCTCTTAAGTTTAATTAACTAAAAATAAGTGTAGATTTGGAAAATTATTGTTTGGAAGTGAACAGCGTTTGAAAGTTTTACATTTAACACAGAAAAAAAACACCAGCATTAGCTGCTATATTTCACAATCATAAATTATTAAAATGCTAACCATAATATTTTTTACTTATTTCGACCTAAATTAATACAAGTTAAGGAAAAAAGTATAAAAAATAGGTTTGATGAAAATTCTGCATCAAAGGTCTAATCGGAGGTTTGTCCCAAATATTTAAGGCGATAGCAGAATTTTTTTGAACATTTTATTAAAAAATATCTTAACCACCACATTTTATAAATTATTAAAAAATATACATGAAGTGTCAGAAAAGCTAGCAATATTGTCTTTGGGGATAACAAAATTTCTATAACCTTTGATTTCTTAATTATCCTTTAACCACCACCATAAATAATGGGGGAAAGCTAGAACTTCTGGATTGGCAACTCTGCAATGTTACGATAAAATGAAGCAGTTAGATTAGGATGGTAATAGGTTTGGAGCTCTGTTGTTATTCTCATTATATTGATTCTTGTTGTTTTCCTTTTTCAGTCCGATATACATTTCACTCTTTAGTCTTATCAATTTTGAAATTGATTGCTGTCAACTTTTTGTGCAATCAAAATTTTGTCCTTTGCGTTAATTGAAGAAACGTCAACATCCCTTAATTACTTGAAAAATGACATGGATGATTCTTTTTCCCTCTTGCTGAGCGTTTTATAGAAATTGAATGACTTATTCTTCAGAAGCACTCTATAATAGGAAGTTGGAATTATATCATATTTTGATTATCAGTAATTATGATTATTTCGCGTGCGTTAACATTGAAAAATGCTAATGTTTCTTGGGGATGAAGTTCTTCGGTCCACCAATTTTACATAATATTAAGCAATTCTAGAATTAGAAAGATGTCAGCGATTTAACAACCAGAAAACAGAATGAGTTGTTCTGAGAACATTTAAAGATGATTCCATCTATATTACTACTCGCTCATCATACGATATACCGAGCACAGAGGATCGCTCCGATTAGAGATAAATAATGCTGTCCTGAACACTTCCAGGAAATACAACTGTTTATGACACTCAATTACAGCTCAAATAACAGTCTAGTACACAGCAAATCACAGGCTTCGAAACCTTAGACGGTTCAATGACTTCGCAAATCAGAACACTACTGCAATCACGAGCAGACTACCACTCTTTAGCAGGTTAACTCCTATTTATATAGGTTTGGCGACGAAACCCCGGAATTTTCGACACAATTCTAGATTATTCTCGCCTAACTCCGTAAATATTGGTCCCATTGCTTTGAAACTCGAAATATTGATAATAAGTTATATATTGCTATATTGATACAATGATGATAATAAATTATGAATGGTATAAGATAATGATAATAGATATTTTATTTCATGACAGACATTGAAGAGCCGACCTAATGTTTTGAGTCAACGACTACTAATGTTCGTAGCCTTGTAATTTTGAACCCAATTCAGAAGACAAGGGAACTCCTAGATCAAGCATTGGGAGAAATTCGTCTTCATGGAACACTTTTCGAAGAAAATAACTCGCATTTGGTTACATAGAGAGAAAAACCATGAAAACCTACCATAGTTAGCCCGACGGCAAGGGGAATTCGCTGGGATTCGAACCCAGTTGACCTCTGTACTGTTACCTCTCAAATTTAGGTTTACGTTATCCAGTGATCAATGCAGTAACTTTGGCAACAGTGTTACCCAGGTACGAAAAGAAATCAATCAAGGAATTATTTGAAACATTAAACATTTACAAACAATTTTATTGTTACTATATATTTCCTAACAAAGCAAACTCACGTCATTTCCAAATGCTAATACGTAGATATCACATATGTACAAATTATTAGTTCCTTCTGGTTTAAAATTTAGCAATACGAAATAATATTTTCAATAAAATGCAATTAAAAATATAATGCTCAATATTCTCTAAATCCAGTAAAATTAATTAAAAATAAAAGGCACACTTATTTTAAAATCTACTAAAAGCAATTAAAAATAAAAGGCACAATATCTCTAAATCCGGTAAATAATGGTTTAAAATATAATGATAGTAAATTATATAAATTGTTAACAATATTTAATAAATTATGCAACATAATGATAATAGGCAATGAATTTTATAAAATAATGATGACAGATAATGAATAATTAAGAGAAAACATGTAAGTTAATGAATGATTCATAGTTAATGAATGATTCAAAAGTTAATGAATGGTTCAAAAAATAATAGATGATTTTAATTATAAGATGATAAAAGTAATAAAAATTATGAAAATATTATAGCTAATATTTCATTGAAGGTGTCATGCGAAAAAAATTTTACTTACAGTATGGAAAATAATGAATATTAACCATGTTTTTAAGAGTTGAAAACTCTTAGAGTTATCATATTTATCAAGTTTATAACAGACATTAAGAAATATTTTTTGGGGAGTAATTATAAAAGTTAAAAATTTTTAATTCAACTCGTATATATTTTTGATTATCAGAAAAATAAAATTTCAGAAAATAAACTTGCATCGACAATTTCAAATTTAGAAACATATGACATCTCGCACTAACAAGATTTCTATTCTAAGTATATATATATATATATACAAAAATATAAATATCTATTAAGAATAAAAAGCAATTTCTGATAAGAATTCGAAATAAGTTTTTTAAATTACTTTGGTATTACTTCAAACTAAAAATCTAGCAAAATTGAAGATTTCGAAATATTCCCATGATTTTTTGAAGAAAAAAATATTCCAATAAAAAATATTTCGCATTTCTTCGACCCTAATACAGAAGTTTATTTTCTAAGCATTATTTAAAAATACGCAGCAAAAAGTAAATGAAGTTAAATTCTCGAAATGAAAACCGATGTTTGATTGATCCAACCTCAAACGTACGTGCGTTCGAAGAAATTTTTTCATTTAATGTATTTTGCATACATGAATATTTTAGATTGCAATTTTTTTAAAAAGAAAGCGAAGTCTAAACTGTTTAAAGGACTTAAAGTGTTTTTCTATTTTTACTGAAAACATTTCCTGTGAATTACTTCAGGTTTTGTTCTTCTGGTAATAATTTTAAGCCAGATTTTTAGCATTTAATTTAAGGAAGGCTCTGAAGACAGGCAAAAATTCTTTACTTTGCATTATTTTTCAATTGTTTATTGCTATATTTTCGAACATTTATTTGCAAACAAATGAACAAAACAAGCTAATTTGCATAATTTTTTCTAATTTTTTTATTTATTTATTCTTATTTATATAATTTTCATTTAGTTGCTGATTATTTCTTTATTTTGAGTTATCTGTTTGCTTATTTTTTATTAATTCTCTCTATGAATTAACAAACAAATTCCATTAAGGGAAAAAAAAATTTTAAGAAAAGTAATTTTTGTAAATGATTCTGAAATCAACAGTTTATTAAATTAGGAATTCTATTATTATTATTATTTAATGATTTATTTCATGTTATTTTATTAAGCATTTTCAGAAGTATCATGTTTCTCTGAGTTCTGATATCAATAATAAACATATTATTTCGTTAAAATTGCCATAATATGATACAGTTAAATTATCTTCCCTAAGCCTTCCCAAATTATGATATAGCCATACTACTTTTTCAGAAAATTTCCAAAATAAACTTAACTTTTTAACTTAACTTAACTTAACTTTGATAACTTTTCTGAATATTGCCTTAAATACATCATTTCTCCTAAAAATTGACAAAATATTATACTGTTATATTAACTCTTCCTGAAAATTAATAAAATATGAAATAGTTATATTATCTTTCCTGAAAATAGCGGAAATTAGCTACATTTATTGCCGTATTAGAAACTAACTACAGTTAAATCACCGAAATTAGACATTTCTTGCTTAAAAAAAGTTGCCAAAAACAAGTACAATTTTATGTCTCCTGAAAATTACTGAAACCGGATACAGTTATATTACTTTTCCTAAAAACTGCTCAAATATGATGCAATATGATTATTTCTTCCTGAAAAGTTCCATAATAGTATACAGTTGCAGTACTTTTTTCATAAAATTTGCAAAATATGATACAGTTACATTGCTTTTCTTGAAAATTTCTAAAACTTGACCCAGTTGTATTGCTTTTCCCGAAAATTGCCGAAATCAGAAACAGTTACATTATTTTTCCTGAAAATTGCCGAAATATGATATAGTTATATTACTTTTCCTGAATATTACTTTTTTCTGAACAGTATTAATTACATCAGCTTCGCATTTATTATCTCACAATAAAATACAGTATTTAATATGCTGTCAAACATAATTATAGTTTCGCCATCGTAATCGAAGAAGAAATAAAGTAAATTGAATAAAAACTGGGATTTCTTGAAACTCTTGCAGAAGTGTTTTCCCGAAATGTGTCTTATGCATAATGCGAGAAAAAGTTAAACTATAAACTATTTAAACTATGTGCACACTTGAAACTCTGTTGAATACATAAATTATAAGCTATTTTAAACTAGGAAATACCATATAAGAAAGGACTTAAAACTACATTATTTAAAAGTCATACTTCATTGACAATATTTTTAAAACTTTTCATATTTCTAAATAGTTTTCCACTTCTTAGCCTTTACTTCAATTTTATTTAAATTATGACTTTAGCTCCAAAAACGAAAAAAAAAAATTTCTTTTTAATAGCGGGCACTTGGAACTATTGTCCATTAGCAACACAGAAAGTGCCAGAACTGCTAGCTCTCTTTTCGTTACCCAGTGGGCACCTGTGGCGAAGCCACGGAGGTGGAGCAGCGTCGCCCACGTCGCACTACCACAATCCGTTTATAGGGCGGGTCACATTCACACATTCACACACAAAGGAGAAAGAACATTAAACACAGATAGAGAGAAAGAAACATCCATGCCTTGCCCGGGATTCGAACCCAGAACCTTTCTGGTGCAATGACAGTTCCCTGCTCCTTACACAGGCCGGTAGGCCCAAAAACGAAAATAAACTCTAACTCGGAAGCATAGTGGGCGAGGGGCATAAGGGCAGTCTACATCCCCTCACCCCGAAAAAAAGTTGTGGAGGAATATTTTAGTGGGTTTATTAATAGGTAAATCGATGTATTTTTTCAGTCTAGGTTCGTTCTTGATTAAAAATCCCGGCATTTATTTTATCGTCAGATTTATGTTTATAAAAAATGCAATGGTTAGAGCTAAATTGCTGACAGAAACCTTAGAGACAGATGATTTGAACATTATTGATGCAGCTACAATGATAAAAAGCACAACTGACACCTTACAAAGTATAAGTACGGATTTTGAAAGTAGGAATTAATTAATTCGAAATGCTAAACACCAATCTAAAATTTTTGGACTAGATGCCGATAGGCTGATTTTATTACGCGCCACTGACGTCGCCGAAAATTGAAAAGTATAAACTCAATAACAAGCATCATTAACTTTAAAGACATTTCACAGATCTGAGTAGTAGACAATTTCTTAAAAGATAATCTAGAAAAATGTATCGCATCCGTGAAACGATTATGTATGACTTATTAAAGCCACTCTGTCTACAACCTTTATCTGAAACAAATTAGAAAGATGTGATGCCACTTTTTCCTCATCAAAATTCTTTTGTCAATCATTCACGGCTTCAAATAGAATTAGTTCTTTATAATCATTATGTATTAAAGAGAGTATATGGTGTAGCAAATAGATAGTAGTTTCTGATTTAAAAGTTAAAAATGACTAAGAACTATTTGAATAACAAAGAAACGAGCATTTGAATAATTTAATTCCTCTCTTGTCAGAAAAGGATATTGAAGACGATTTGAATGTAAATGACATTGCCATGAGTCGGGCTGTTTTGAAGAAAAGGTGTGTAGAAATTCATAGATATCAAAACATTTTGAATAAAATTATAAAAAACAGCATTCCCTCTCCCTTTAAACTTTAATTGTTCAAATCACATTGATTTTTGATTTAATGAGAACACAAAGTATTTTTAGAACCAAAAATATACATATTTTTTTCATCATTTACTGCATCATTTTAACGTAGTTTTACGGTCGAAATTTTCAAGTAATTATAACAGGAAGAACTCGATAGCTTTAAGCCAGATATTTTTATTATGGATAGTGATATATTGGCTGAAATGAAGCATAAAAAATATTATTTAAGTATAGAATATGAAAAAGGAAAATCTCGGAGTTTTTTTAATTAACCATTAGTAAGGTACAAAGCGAATTTGAGTCGGATAATTCTGTATCCCCCCCCCAAAAAAAAAATCCATCTTTTGCTACGACTCTGTTTTATTCATAGCTTTAACCACTGCTTCTTTTGGTTATTAGGGAATAATTTTTTTAATGAGAAAAACTATTCTGAAGATATAAAAAATTGTATGTTCATATTAATATTAAACTAAAGAACAATCGTGATAAATAGAATAATAATATACAATAATGCATGATAGGACTTGATAATGTTATATCATGCATTATTGTATATAATTGTAATAAATCGTGGAATCAGGAGTTGTTTAATGCTCATTTAAGATAGTTTTTAACCTTCGAAGCACAACGAGATAGATTTCACATTTCACAGCAAAAGAAATATTAAAAAGTCAATTTTTATCACGGTATTTTTAGAGTAAAACGTTAAAAGAAACGAAGAATAACCCCATTTTATAGTTTAATTTCTAAAAGTAGAGGATAATAACGAATGAAGTTAAACTTTTTAACACATTTGAGGTTTGTGTTACAACTTTTTAAGTCCAATCACTGGAATTATAAAGTAATATAAATCAACGTAAAATATTCAATCTACCTATTTTTTTTTAGCTTTGAATATTATAGCTTTTCAATAAGACTGTTTTGTGAGGGAAATACTGTTTTTATACTGTTAAAAAATGATTTAGGAAGGTCACTATTACTTGAAGTGGTCTGTAGACCACTGATTTGATGTATTTAATAGTTTTACTAAAATAGTTTGGTAGTTGTAAAATATTTTACATATTGTAACTTCAAGATCTTTCTAACACTAACCATGATAAATTCTGGATTAAATCCTTAAAATGAAACATCACATAACTGGATAAAAGCACATAGTGGTAATATGGGCAACGAGAAATCCGACGGACTTGACAAACTCGTCTGTGAAAGACCTATAAAAGATCTCAACGAGCTTCAGATAAGAAAATAATAAAAAGAATCCTACTCGGCCAGGCAAAAGATATCTGGCAAGTTAATTGGGACCACCCTGAAACAAAAAACCACCACACTCTCCAGCTACTACCAAGATAAACTAATTTTTATACGAACCAGATTCTGATAAACCATAGCTCTCGTATATCTCCCCAAAATAGATTCTTCAACAAACTTAACTTATGCAATACTTGTAATACTATCCAGGGTACAGAAGTGCTACTCAGATGTAAAAAATTTAGAGATAAGATGAAAAATCACTTTTCAGGCAATCCTATCTGAGACAATCTCAAAAAGGTTTGGTTAAAAAAAAATCAATATCAAAGGGTATACAAGACATAATAGAGGGAATATTTAAAAGCCGAATCGATTAAAATTAATATAAACCTCAATTGAATTTCATGGCAAACCTAAAAGAAAATTATTCAGATATGTTTAGAATTTAAATCTAGAGACACAGGGAAACTTTTTACGATAGCATTAGACATTCAGTGCTTATAAATAAAAGATTCAGTTGGGTTAAATATTTTGAACAGTCAGACAGTCAATAAAATCTATTTAAGTGAAAATAAAATTTTAAAAATAAATAAATTAAAAAAAACTTCCTCCTGGAAGCAAACTGTAACGTTTCTTCGGTTCATCTGTAAATGCTCATCCGATGTTCGCTACGCTTTGCATCTCTATTCTTCAAAATTTCGAATGTACAACTCATCTCTAAAGCTGCATTTTTTTTCTTGACGAATGCATAAATCATCTTAACATCTGTTACTTCATTTGGCTTTGAGAGTATCTCGTCTGCGAGACTTATTCCTCTTAGATAACACACCATGTTAACTCCCCTCTTTTCATCTAGATTGATATCATAAATGCTTTGTACATTGAGGCATTTATCCATCTGTAAATATTTAATTTCTACAGTTCGTTTTGTTCAAACTGTTTTTTTCCATTTGTACATATTCACCTCCTCCATGCTTGGAGCTCTGTAAACTTATGGTTTTAATGTATTTACTTTTACCCTTGCACGGGCTGGTAGGATTAAATCAAATAAATAAATTATACATAGTGTGAACTGAACAGTGTATTGTAAACATTGTTCGTTTTTGCTATTTATTATGAAAAAAGAGTTAATCTGGTAATCTATGTCAGATTTATAGTTACATAAGTAAATTTATCAAAAGTTACGTAAGTAATTTATACTTATATATAGAGTTATATATATGAATATAAATTATAGATACATAAGTAAATTTATTAATTTATGTATTCAATAACCTTACGTTTTTTGAACACAACGCAAAGATTGCTAACTCATAAATTTTCCTCGCATTTTCGGAGAAATTGACTAGCATTAGCATTAAATAAAGATAAAACGGTGAGAAAAACCAAGAAGACTCCCAACGTTAGCCCGACTATAAGGATCTCAGACCCATGATTCGGCAACCAAAGCGATATATTACGTAAATGTAAGGTTTGACTTTTTTTTATTTAATTGCTGATTTAACCCGCTAAGAGTGCTCTTGCAACCTAAATAATTTGTTTCTATTTAACTGTTTTTTAATTCTTCGATATTCAATTTCACATTAAATTCCTTTACATTAAAAATCGCTCAGCTCTCAACTAGCTTAACTTAACTCAGCTCGCTAATAACTTGCTCTTATATATTTATTTTTTTAATTTTGTTGCAATTTTACTTTACATTTCTTTAGAATGCACTGTAATACTCACATCTTTTTATTTATATCATTAGGGCAACTTCTTTTGAATAAATTTTTATAAATATTTCCAACACCAAAAAGAATGACTAATTCTCTCAATAAAAGGTAGAAACATTTTTTTTAGTGTCAAAACTTGTTGAACACAACTTCATTTTTTAGAAAGACTCGTTTACAAAGTTTCAGTTGATCAATAAATAAAAGCTTAACACGCAAAACAGAAAAGAAAGGAAATTGTTATAAAACTAGACATTTTAACAGATGAATCTAATTTCCAACCATTATTATTATCACCTAAGCTTGCCTTTTTGATTTCTCAACTGAGAAGCTCTTTCTTTTATTATCTCTCATTTTAAGATAAGAGTTAGAGGTGTAGAAGAGGCTATAAACCATAGTCTTGCAGTTAAGAAGCTATAAATACTTAAGATGAATAAGGGGCCGTTCAAAAAGTACGTACACAAAATGGAGAAATTTTAAACCCTCCCCCCCCTTCGTACATTACCGTACATAAGGTCTTACTCCCCCCCTTAGAGTGCGTACATTTTATTAGTCTATCCCCCTTTTTCATAAAAATTAAAATAATTATGTTTCAAATAAAATTAAATAATTATTGAAAATAATTTATTCATTTAAATTATTTAAACAATAACACCCATCGGAGAAATACCACCAATCGGGGAAAGTTTGGTGTTTGCAATTTTTCATTTTGAGAGACAACTTTTTTTGAGAACTGATTTACTCATTCTAAAAAGTGGTCGCTGTGTGAAAAAAAATACAAGAACAAACATATGTAAGTGTAGGAGAAAGTCAAATTTACTCTCTTAAAATGAACGAGTGAAAATAACTCAACTTGAGTGCTATTTAACTCTTTCATCTAGAAAAAACCGGCCTTCTCATCTTGAGTTAAAATCACTCAAATGAAAGAGTTATATGGAAATAGCTCAATTTGAGTGAAGAAAATTTCACTCAAACTTGAGTGATTTTAACTCGTGTTTGAGCGATTTAGTATTTCAGTTTGTAAATTGCAGTCAAAATTTTTACTGTTAATATTCGAAATTTTTGTATTTAGTGGTGCCATCTATCGTAAGCAATAACAAATACTATAGTTTTCGTTTCAAAAAAATTCCTTTTGGTAGAGAAAGCCTTAGATAGTAATTTTTTTTATCTTAACGTTTGTTGAATTTATATATCGAATTAGATAATATAGCACTTGCGAAAGTTATCGCTGTGAGCATATCGACACTGGCTGGGACTCGAACTGGCTTCCCGTCTGTCGTGAGATTGACCGATTAACCATCTCGGCTGCAGTCCTGGGACAAGACGTCTACAAAGAAATAATTAGTTTCATGATCTGGGTCTTGTTGGCGAGGATAAAGTTTTTATTTGTTAAATCAAATAAGGTGAAAACACAGTTAAAAAAAATTTCAGAGTTAACAGTTTGAATAGCAGCATTTTGTGGTTATCCAATTATTTTGATTGTACGCGGTAAAACAACAATTAAATGAATTATTACTTAAAAGGTTTTTTTTTAACGAAAAATTCCTAACCACTGTAGATTTGAGTTTTTTTTTCTTTCCCCTAAGTTACGTCATTTTTCTTTGAAGTTTAATTTTTAAAAGTAAGGAGCTCTAAACGAATTTTTAAAGTAAGCAGTTTTATAAATATTATGCTCATTTAGGTTTAATTGAAAATACTATGAGTCATTTTTTTCGAACAAATTTATTCGTTTAATTTATAAAGCTTTATTTTCAAGCAATAAAAAAGGTATATTGTTTTAAATTGCCTAAATTTTTAAGACAAATTTCTGAAACTAAGTGAAATTCATAAATTTTTGAAGAGGATGTTAAAAGCTAAAAATTCTGGATTAAATATCCTTTTTCAAACTCAATTTTGCAAACTCTTTTGATATAAATTTGTTTAAAATCCAAACTATATATTTGTTTTGATTAGAAAAAAATAAGTATAATTTTTGTTCTGCAATAATCCTAGCTTAGTATGAATTCGAATAAAAAAATTAACTAATTAACATTAACTACTTGACTTTACTTTAATATTGTTTTTACCATAAACTTTGCTCAAACATAGTTTTCTTAAGTCAAAAAGAAATAAATAATAAAAATTAATGAAAACGACATTTTTAATAAAATTACTAAAATACAGAAATATTTAAATACCTAATTTTAGGCATATTTTAAACTAATTAAATTGTATCGCTTCTGAATTATAAATAATTACAATTAAATCAAGTATGTATTTTATGAATTTTAACTATTATGAATATAGATAGTGTACGTTATTTCCGTTATCAATATATATGTTTAGAATTTTTACCTAATTGTAAGAAATTAATATATAATCAAAAAGAAAAAACATTATAAAAATTTAATATACCAGCCAGGAAAGCAAGATTGAAGACATCAAACTCTTTCAATTTTACAACAATGCAAAGTAACTGCAGTTTTTCTGCAGATTCATCAGAAAGTATACTTCTGAAACAATGACTGCATAATTACTTCAAATTTACTGCAGAATGACCACGGATTTAAAGTTTCAGTTTTTTCTAAATTTATGATTTTCAAGTGACCTCACTTAAACTACAGTAATTTTGTAGACAATAGCTAAAATTTTTTCGAAATAAATTACTGAGAAATTACTTCGCATTAGCTGCAAAATAACTGCAGTGTTTTTACAGTTAAGATTGCACTACAGAAAATTTGCAGTTAACTCTAGAAAAACTACGAAATTACTTCAGTTCTGTAGAATAACTACAGTTTATTTTCAGCTGGGATATAGGTATATAAATTCAAATTGAACTATATCTCATAATAAATATTACTTTTAATTTTGCTCCTATTTTTTTACTATTAATCTATAACTATTGTAAAATTCTAATTTATTTGCATTTTCAAATACTTTAATTAGCATTGTACTTTTAATTAAATATTAATTCTGCATTTTCAATTTTGCCTCGAAAATTGAATTTGAAGAAAAGTGGTAAGAACTTTTATGCTAGCAACAAAGGAAAAATAGTTTGTATAATGTGATAAATACTTTATGAAATAAGAAGATAGTATTAATTCTGAATTCCAATTAAATAAAAGCTAAAAACAGGATAAAAACAGAAAAATTCAAAATGCTGCTTAATTTTTTTAAATATAATATTTTCCACTTTTTCTTTGAATGATATATTTATAATAAAATACATTGAACATCTGAAGATTCTGATTTGAATGAATGGATGTTGCAGATGTGAACTTTCATAAATTAAAGACAGTCAACTTTATTAATAGAAAGCAATTTAAATAACAGCAATTATAGACTGTATGAACAATAATTTCGTAAATATCTTTTATAAAAGAAGTATAGAATGATATGAAATTAATTATCCAGAAATGTTTTGTACCAAAATTATACATCAAAAAAACTAAAACATGGATATAAATTTATTATATTAAAATAAAATGTTAAAACTTTAATATGAAATCTGAAAAAATTCTAAAACTCTTATCAGATATAATATATTCCCACATGCTTTGACAAAGATTCTAGCAGGGAATCAAATTTTTTTAATATTTCATAATCATCCACATTTAACACTTTCAATTTTAATAAATTTTTTTGACAAATAATTTAAAAGAATAGTATATTTTATTAAAAAACGCTGAAAAACAGCTAATTTAAATGGAATGTGTATATAACACATTCAAAATAAAAGTATTTTCAAAATAAAAACAACAAAGTATATCTACTTACTGAAAAGTAAAACAGCGTCTTCTTCAGAAATACCGCTGTGAACTAAAAGTTGTTTTAATTCTTCTTAATTCAAAATATTAAATGACATATTCTCCAGAAAAAAAAATTAAACGTAGAATAAAAAGGAAGACATAATCTATTTAGATCACAGAACATAACAATTTTATTTAGATTTATTATCGTTTTCTTTTTAAAATAAAACGATAGAAATTCCAGCCTATATCTCGCACACAATTAAATAATAAATAAATCACTCAAGTTTGAGCTAAAAGCACTCAAATATTGCTTAATAAATACCACTCAAGTTTGAGTTAATGTAAAGCAAGAATTTTGCTCAAATAAGAATGTATTTCACTCAAATTGAGTTAAAAAAATTTAACTCTTTTTTGAGTAGGGGAAATAACTCTTTCATTTTAAGAGAGTAAATTTGGTGTATGCTTATAATGTACGTACTTTGTATAATACCTCCCCCTCTCATGACCAAGTAATATTTAGTTCTTCTAGCAATGCTGCTTCCTTTTGCAAGAAACTAAAATGGGATTAAATTGCGCCTTCATTCTAATTTTAAATTCAAATCCATTCAGTGCAAAAGTATTAAAGTAATGTGGAACTTTACCTTAAAGAAACATCAGTGTAGGGTGTAGAAGGAAAATGCATACTGTGCACTTAGCTTTAAAAAAATCAGTATATGGTTGTAGAATTTACCTGGCAGGAGCACTTAACCTTAAAAAAATTAGTGCAGAGTCTATCGGATGAATATATCAGGAAAATTTATTGAGAAGAAATTTGAAAAATATACACATTTTAAAGTATTTATGTCCACTGAAAAAATTTTATTTCGTTTATCCCAGTGAGAAAACTTCAAAATTGATTTCATAAAAACAGTATGACTAAGTTTAGTAAGTAAGTTGTCTAATTTGAAATTTAAGCAATCTTGAGAAAATTACGTCATCACTTTTTAGTTTTTCCAAGTTGTGAGTACCCTGTATTGAGTGATGTATCCTAAGTAACTGTGTAACTTGGGTCTGAAGAAGTTAATCACAAAGTGCGAGCACCACACGGGCCTTAGAATGCAACCAATTTAATCGTAGCAGGAAAAAGTTCTACTAGTTCACTAGTGCTTTTCAAAAAATATAATTAATGCTACTTTTTAGTAGAATTTATGTTATAAAAATAACTATCTAGTTAAAAAAATATTAGATTAGATTTCAAATTCTATAAATTAATTTTCTTAATTCTTTTATTTTCTTTTTTAATGAACTAGTAAAGAAAATACAAGTAAAAAATAAAAACTAGTTCTGAAAAATAATTAAATTCAAACGAAAAAGCTCCATTTTTAATTTAACTTTAGAAACTTGTAATAAAAACAATGACAGGGATCATGTATGCTATCAACATTGAAATAAAAATTATTAAACAACGTATATCAAAAAACATATACATTTTCTAATATTTTCAACTACAGTCCAATCATTTAAAATTAAAAGCGTGAAAGTGTGTTGATTAAAAAAATGTTTGACACTTTTTATTAAGAAACTTTTAGATTAATAGTTTGTGCAGAAAAGGAAAAAAAAGGTGTTTCTTCATCGTATTTTGTTTTCTTCCAATCATCTTCCCAAAAAATAATTTCAAAACTTTCTTAAGTTATATTCCAAGCACAATTGCTATTTCATAAAAGTTTACACAACATATTTTTTACTTCCTTTCAATTTCGAAAAGGATTATACTCGAAAATTACTTCCACATTTTAGAATATTGGCACTGAATTGCTCATTATCGAAAGAAAAGAATTCTTGTTATTAAAAAAAAGCTCTTTTTTTATTTTTCATTGTTTATCTTGCTCTCCGTTTAAATTGTTCCACCAATTGTATTGTCTAAGTAGTTGTGAATCTTCTCACAAATAATCATAGTAAATGCTCATATATTGATTTTTTTTTAATTAGAGTATTTGATTTAATATCTCATTCCATCATACTCATTTTAAACGTTTTCTTTACTAATTTTTGAGAAGAAAAAAAAACTGTCAAAACTTATCTTATTTAGTTATATTATCATTAAATTTAAGGAACTGAAGCATCATTATATACCTAAACCCTTTACGACAGCTTGTGTCTGGGGATTAGTTACTTCAAAACACTAGAAATATGAAACTATATCTTTCTAAATATTCAATAAAAAGAACAACCTAGATAACTTTGTATCTAGTGATAGGCATTTCAGGTATCTCTATCATAATGGATCGAGGACCTAACCTAAAATATGCTATATAATTAGTGCTAACCATATTTAATGAACAAAATTTGACGCAAAAAGTTTACTTTATTTGAAAAAACACACTTTTTTTCTTCAATTCGATATGCAACCAGAGAATATCAAAATACGATCCACAGCGGCTACTTTTGTAATGCTGTATCTTTCTACAAATTACAATAAACGTAAAACCTTACTATTGTTGAAACTTTATTACATCTGTTTAAATTACTGCTCGCTTCGCTCACAGCCCTCATGATTACAACTTATTCACCATTGTTCTTTCCGTAAATGTTGATAGTCTTTTTTTTTAAAAAAGGAAAACAACCTTTTGTTGTAAATAAAACTTATAATTATTATAAGTTTAATTCCTTTTTGTTAATATAATAAATGGAATAAAAGTAAATAATACCTAAATAAAAATAATTAATTTTGATTAATAAAACCGAAATATACTATATTAAACCGTTTATTTGGTAATTTTTCCGTTTATATGGTAACGATTTGCCGGAAATTCTGATTTTTAAAGTTATAGTTCTTATTACCACACATTTAGTAAAATAAACTAATTTGAAAAGTAAATTTAGCACACTAAATTATGCCATGCTCTAACGTACCACGATAAAGTTATCAAATTTTACCACCAATACGAAATTTAATTACTTATCATAACGCCATTTATTTTGTATTGTTAGTTTTATCAAAACCAATACCGGAGCACTTCGGTGAATATTACCCGACTTTCTGGTGTTCCACTAGAGTCAGAAACACGGTAAATTTTACCATATTCTGATACTTTTGACCAAACTTTTTTCTCCGTGTACTAAATTTAAATTCTGCTTGATAAGTAACATACCAGATTTCTGATATCCTTTAACGGAAGTTATTAAACTACAATACCTGGTAACATTCGCTTGCGGAAAAGAAGTAGAAATAGTTTCCAAGTGGTAGTAAGTGGTTTCCCCAAATGGTAGTAAGAGGACAATTGAGTTACAATTGTCTTCTTTGTAACTCAATTGAGTTACTGAAAAGAACCATTTGATTTTGTTTTTATTATCTTTATCCTTTTTATTTACTTTTGATTTAATACTAACGGAAGTGATGAAATGTAAATTACGCAATCAATTTCTCTTAGTCATTATGTCAGCATTTTGCAAAACTACTGTAGTTTGATTTTCGATCACAAATATATTCAAATTTTGACCAATATTCTCTAAGTGCCAAAAAAATTTCCAAATGATTCGTGGTGTTATTGCCCTTTTTAAAATTGTAATCTCGTATTTAGATTTTAATGACCTTATGAACAAAGCTTATAAACCTTTAAGTTAAATTGTCTATGTTTTCCTAAATCCTACAAAAATGTAGAAGTTTTGTATCAATCAAAGTATTTAGACGTATTTCAATTTCCTACTCAATCACTAAAAGAAAAACCAGATACTTTTGTGACAGTTAAATAGATTTATTTATGAAACGGAAGTTTTTATACTCATATATAAATCTAAACAGTGATTTGTACGGAATTTATGTCCTTTGAAAAAATGCGGTTATGGCGAAGAAATGTAAAAGCGCCACTTTCAGAAAAGTGGGGAAAAAACTCTTTGCAAACATATAAGCAAGGAGCAATTTTTGGATCCATTAAAATTCGACACTAAGAAAACACCCGTTGTTTTCATATATTTTGGGAATGATATCCATAAATATATAAAATCGTTCTGTGAAACATATTGTTCTTATGTCTTAAACTTTTATCTTGAGAGCATATTATATATTGATTTCAATATATTTTATAATATGATCCATTTTCAAAATTCCCAACTTGTATTCTGTTAATAATAAAAAATAGGGTTTAGAACAATCAGAATTGAAACTTACTCGAAGAAAAAGAAATCATTGGATATAAATAAGCTATTTCATTTTTTTTTATTTGAGAGAAATAGATTGCCTATGACTGCCGCTTCTTATCCTGTATAGTGAAGTTTTTTGCAAGTAAGTAAGCATTATAAATTTTAGCTATCCGTCATGGATATTTTACACCTCCGGAAAAAATAAAAGATAGAAGGTATATAGTTTTAATACTAATTTTTCCCATTTTTCAAGCGAGAAATAGTCTGGATATCGAGTTTTTGTTTTTGATTCACCGTCTATACTGTTTTATGAAACTTTCAGAAAATAAAATCCTCTTTCTATTAATTTTTATAATAACCACACAGTCATATAACACCCACTATACCAGATTTCGTACGACGCACCCTTAAAAAACTAAAAAGTGACCTCCATAACTTCCCATTACCTCCATCAGTTGAAAATAGATTCGATAAAAAATTTTATTTAATTTGCAAATCTGTGCTTCGCAGTTTTTTTTTTTTTTGCAACAATTCTTTTTGCGTTTTGAATAACGAAATTTATAATTAAAAATTTTGGAAAAAAATCAAGTCCATGCATTAAAAGATTTTATTTTTCTGAGACGAGCGGATAAAGCCACATTAAATCCTGTCTTTAACTTTCTGAAAGAAACTAACAGATTTCCTTTTAGATTTAGAATTTGCATCGAAATTCACTTATGCCTAGACTTATGATTGCCATTGAAATTCCTTATCACTCTAGATTTGGTATGAGCAACCAAATTCAAAAATATTTAAATTTTGTATAAATATCGAAATTAACTCATGCTTAGTATTAGTATAGAAATTCACTGATGCTTAGATTTGGTATTAATAGAGATGTTCACTAAAACTGCATCGAAATTCACTAAAAACTGGAGTTAGTATCTGTATCGAAATTCGCTAATATTCAAATTTATTATGAGCAAAATTTAAAAATACTTTAATTTGGTATTAACCATAGAGAAATAAATAGTTTCCACTCTAATGCTAGAGCATATTAACAGGCGACGCATTCTTTTTAACAATACGCGCCAAACGGTTTTAGCACCATGACTATCAGTTAGCTCGTTGAATTCATGAGTTAATCATTTTCTTTTATTATTTCAAATTGAATTTATAAAGTTCCTTATAATCGTTTGGTCATATGTATTATTTTTGTTCTATGAATTATTTAGATGTTGTTTCGTTTAGAATGTTGTTTGTAATTGAAGACAAAAATACATTTTACGAAGTAAATTACGATACATTTTAATTTCTCACAATTTTTTTTTGTTCTTAAATTGAATAAAATATATATTTATATGGATGACATATTGATCTATACCATTACTCCTTTTAAATTAAAAAATAAATTGCGAAAACCGTTATGAATGTAGATTTTATTTCTCTTATTTTATTTTATATTTATTTTCTTTCTTTTTTTCTTCTTTATTTTATTTTATTACCTTTTTTATTTTCTTTATTTCATTTTTTAATTTTTTACTTATATGAGAAATTGAAATAAACAGCAGTAAATAAAAATATGACAGAAATACTTTTTTTACATATTATAGAGCTAAATCGTGAAGATTCGGAGTTGATTAAAACATTTTATGTTTCTACGTAAACGCAAAATACGAAAAAAATTTGATACAGTAACATAAATTCGCGCAATCTAAACTTAATTTTATAATTTTGATTGAAATGAAGCAGGAAAACTTAACTTTAAAACAATAAATCACAAAGAATTCATTCATACATGCTACAAATATAATCGTACAGAAGTAAATAAAAATATGACAGAGACGGGCGCGGTACAAAACACGCCGTAGAGTGTTAACTATTCACATTTACTGAATCAACTTAGTGCTGCTGGAGGGCACAGTAGGCAGTCGGACCAAGAGAAACTTTAAGAAACGCGTCGTGATTATCGTCCTTATGTATTAAAGCTCATGGTATTAGCATTACACTTGACCAATACTAAGTATTAGCAAAGAAATTCGCAAATTCTTAGATTTATTATAATCATCAAAATCCACTAATAGTTAAATTTGGCAATAGCACTGATATTCAGTGATATTTAGATTTACTATCAGCAATTAAATTCTTAAATATATAACTATTTTTGATGTATTAAGCGTTTGCTTAAAACTCCGAGGTGGGGAGTCGGTGTAGTAAAAAATGTTGTAGAAGTTAGTGTCGGAGGCTCAAAAATTCACGAGCAAAACTTCAGTGAATTAAAAGAAAATATACCGGTTATTGATTGTATGAACATTATTTAGAGATGTATTTAAAAGTACGATAACAAAAATGTCACTCAAATGAATATTATCACAATAATTTAAATTATAACTTTTAAAAACTTCATTTAACCAATGATTACGTTTTTGAGCTCAAGATTGATATATTGAGTTATTAATTTGATTAAATTAATTTATTGATAATTGTAGTTTGATCCATAAGTTTTAAAGCCGGATTTGTTTAGTTTACTTTCAAATTTTTTTTTGTTAAAAACTTATGTAATTTTTGTCAAATTTAATGATCACGTCCTTTTAAGGAATGATAGGAAGAAAATCTGAAAACAAAAAAGATTAAAAAGGTAGAAATTAAAAAAAGAAGAAAAAAACAATCAAACAAGATGATATTTTTTTAATATGCTAAACTGTCCGGATTTAAACCAACCACCAAAATAAGATCATACCGATTTCAGTTATATCAAAAATTAAATATAAAAATAATTAATTAAATATAACTTTTATTTTTTCAAAATTTTGTTTAAGATTTTTTGTGGTTATTTTTTATTGAGAAATTTATCTTTAACCAAACTTCTTTGCTTTTTTTTTTCATTTGCTAATCATTTACAAATAAAACAAAAGATTTTCATACAGTCTGTTTTATAAATTTTTCATTTCATGTCATGAAAATTAAAATAAGAACTTAAAATAAGTTATGAAAAAAATTCGATCCAGACATTAAGCAATAAGAACAAAAATTTTCCAAAAATCATCATTTTCCTCACTTATTTTAAATTACTGTAAAAATTTATTATTTATCGTAAAGAATAATATTATAACCTGCTATAACTTAACAATAAAATGTAATATAATATTTCAATTTCACAAAGATCTCAGGGTTAAAAGCGTTTTTAAAAAAAAGTTATTCATCATATCGAATTCATATCCTTGATAAGAGCTAACATTTCAAAGGCTTTCGAAATAGGACGTCTGTAAGTTGTAATTTCCATTGCTTTTTAAGCAATAGAAGAAAATGATACCATGTATTTAAAGGAAAGTGAAATTTGATAAATAGTATTCTTACTAGACAAGAAATATTTTATTGCTTGAAAGACACATGAAACTATGTTGCTTAATATGTCAACTCATTTATCATCGTCTTCGATCAGATGAAAGATATTTTCCTCAGAACTTTTTTCCTTTATGTATAATGGCTTTATTTCTTACATCCCAAGTTACATAATTTCTTTGCTTAGTTATGGAACTTTCTAAAAAAGAGTAAAATTTGAAAAAAAAAATCCTGAAATTATCCTTTTTTTTCCTGAAATTAATTAAATATATTACATTTGTTCAAGTACCACATTTTTCTATGGGAAAAAATTAGGTACTTTATTTACGTCGCAACAGAGCTGTACAATGGCAATACGGTAACGGACTAGGAAACATTCCTAAGGATGATTCGAAGACATGACATCACAATTTTGATTCGCGGCTGAGGGGATCTCCTTTGAGAGGTCACTTCCTCATTTTCACATAGATCTGAAGGGGAAGAAAATTTTCTTCGGATCCCGTACCAATGGTACCGACCACAAAACTTTAGATTCCGCAGATTTTAGGAGTACTTCGCATGTACTCGGTGGATCTAAGTGCAGTAGAAGATCGAACCCCGGCTCCTTCGAACCGAAGTCTAAATCTCTAAACACTGGACTACCACGGCCCATGGGAAAAAAGGAATTGTCTTTTTAAAAGGACACTATTCATAAATAAGTTAAGAAATGACCATAGCTCATGATGCGTGTTTGAAATAATGACCAACGATCAAAAGGTGGTTTTAAGAAAATTGATTTTAAAGAAATTAACACACTCAAGAAAGCAAAAAGTTTGAGCATTTATTTAGCAGAAGCTAGATATTTCTATCTTTCATCATGGATCAATTCAATATAATTATCATCAATCAGATAAATATAATCATCGTACATCAAATCAATATAATCATCGTACATCAAATCAATATAATCATAATAAATCAATATAAATGTTTATGGATATGAAGTAAAGTTACAGTGCCTTTTCATAGCTAAAGTGATAAGTACGAAAAGAAAATATTCACTTCCAACTCTTCTGGACTTTTAGAAGGATTTCATTTTTAATATTTCATCAAGAACAATTTATAATCTCCCAATTAAGCAAAATTTAGCATTGATAATTTATTTTTGATATATTATATCGACCACCATATATCTAAATAGCATAAGCGTATTGAAATGTTTGTATATGTAAAAGATATGATAATCATTTGATGCTGTTTTAGATGTCAACAAATTTTAAAAATCTGTCGAAAATTTCAAATTATTAAACATTGTAAAAATATTTTATAATTACTTCACTTATAAAAATTTACTAGAGAAAAGAGTGATTTTAAAAGAGTTTGAATGTTCTTATATAATGCTACTTACTGTATACTTCTTTCGTTAAAAATAACATACGAATTATAAAGTTGCTTTCTAAACTTGAAATCCTTCGGTGAATAACAAAAGAACATTTCGATAAGTATGTAAGAATTTTAAAATTTCATTTCCTGCATTTTAATCGAAGTGTTGGTGAGGAAACTTCGGAAACACATTCCTTTGAAAATTCAGTGCCTCGGAAACACTTTTCTCAATCAAGAATATTTACAATGGGTCGGCGAAGCTAAAAAATTCTAACTTTGTCATAAAAGCAATAAATTTCTATAATTGTTAGTGCATTTTATGAATATTATTTTAAGATATTGGAGCACTTGATATTTTAAGTCAAAGTATTACACTGAGAAAAAATAAGGGGTGAAACGGGATGTAAATTTTTAAAAAAAATTTCCAATGACCACCTGTGTTAACTTCCGTCAATTCCGGCATTTACAGGGCGTTTTGGTTGGCCTCTTTTTCATGGGCACCATATTAGGTAGGCCAACGTCACTCCCACAGTGAGGATAGATAGTACAGAAAAGAAAAGAGTATCCATGCCTTGCCCGGGATTCGAACCCAGAACCTTTCTGATACAAGGTAATTTAGCTGTTTAAGTTTTTTGTAACCAAAAGTGCAGTTTCGTACTGAACCTATTTATGCATCTAAAATTTCTATTTCGATAAGAGAAGTGTTTCCGAAATAAATAAGGTGCAAAAAAATTTCGATACGAATTTCAATTTAAAAAGAGTTAAAGTTTTTAAGCATAAAAGTACCATTTTGTACTTATAATCAATAGCACGTCAATTGTCGTTTCATAGACAAGTGTTCCTAATAATTTTTTCACGCTACATCAAATAAAATTGAATTTAAGTACATGGAAGTATTAATTTCGAAATTATTAGGGTTTTGTGACTAAAAGAATGTAAGTAAAATATTATTTTAACTCATAAAATCGTCATGAACTCTAAATTTTGATTTTATTACATTGGACATAAAATAAAACGTAAGAGACAATGCCTCAGTAGTCACAATAGCAATGTCAGACGCGAAAAAGGGCGTAAGTTCAAAATTGTGCTTTGTATTCATCAAGTTTTTATAACTCTTATAACTTCTAAAGTCAGTGTAAAAAAACCTGGGAAAGAATACTTCATTTCTCCTAATTTAAGTCTACTTCAATATCTTAAAGTCTACCTCATATTATGTGTCACGAAAATTTTAGGCACACGTGAAATTTTCCTATAAATTTCAAAATACCTTTTTTTGCCGAATCATTCTTCTCTATGTGTTAATGAACACGCAAAAGATTCAAAGTAAAAGGAAATTGATAGCTAAAAAATCATAACTGAAAAAACAAAATTTCTAATTATAGTACAAAATACAAATTTTTTAGAGATTATGCCATAAAAATAGAGTCTTAGTAGATTAGACCAAGTTAGGAGACTTTAATTTTTTAAGCTGACATTGAGTCCTTGGAGTTAGAATCCTTTGAATTAATTCTTGGGATTACTCTTGAATTTGAATTCATGCACACTTTGAGAAAAAGTCTATTTTAGAAATTTTGTTGCTGTTGTTTTCGTAGGCCATTAAAGCAGAGGGTGCAATTGTTCTTCGTTTCTAATGGCGCCATCTATGGCCAAGAATTCGACTTCTGCCACACCCGTTTATAGGGCGGACCCATTCATGCATCCATTCATTCATCTAAGATCGTAATTTTGAACTGAATCGGAGAACGATCAAACTCCAATTCGATACCCCCAGAGGTATAATTTGCTATGGGAACATGGAGGGCTTTGTGACCCGACATATTTAACGTGCACCAGTCACCATTTACTACACGGGGTGTCTGCGGCCGGCTGGATTCGAACTCTCTTTCTCACGAACTTGAGTCCAGTACCCTACCAATCAAGCTATCCCGCCCCTTTAGAAATCTTAATTTAAATAAATCACTGAAAGCGAGAAATGGGTGGAGTTTTTTTCTCGAGAGAGAATTACAAATAAAAATTGAAGACCAGGTGAAAATAATGGTTTATGTTCTATTTTCTCAAAAAGGACAATTGGATCACCATCTGCTGAATTTTGAGGATTACTTAGTTTTAAAAAATCAATAATGATGGAAATTGGCTCACTTTGAGTGCAATTGCACAATGAAGATGAGCTGTGCTTGGAAAAACAGTTTTTTTCCTCACGTAAACAAGGCAATCAAAGAAAAGAACAGTGAAGAAGACGATAAGAATTATACCTAGGTAGCGGGCAACCTTGCAGGAAGCCTTGCATTTTCATTTTCATTTGATTGGCATAAGACGGTTGACTAATTAATATTTTTTTTTAATTTAGTAGGAATATTAGTATGTCAAGCTTTTTTTCCAAAAGATTGAATAAAAGCATGAAAAAAAATTTTACAGTAATTTTTACTGTACTTTTCAAGCTTTTAATGTAAACCTTGTTTTTACCTTTTTTTCACTCCAGCTTTCCCAGGCTCACAAATGCAACATTTTGCTTGTATTTAAAATTTAATGATCAGCTTATCTTCACATTTTTATAGTTTTAAAGAAAGTATATAAAAGCCTGTGCAAATAAACCTCGCTTCAGTGACGGTCATAAAATCTGAAATAAACCTTGATAAGGTGAATTTATATTCGATTTGAGAACGCTTTCTACTCTTGATTTGCGAATGATGATTCATTCTCGATTTCAAAAGTTTTTTCTAGCTGCGTTTTGGATAGGCAGATTCAATCTCAATATAAAAAGGTTATTTATGCAAGCTTATTGCGAATATCTATATATATATTTCTCTTACACAGCGACAAAAAAAGCCTCATTACAACTCCCAGAAAGGCAACGCTAGAAAATCGACCAATGATTGCCGCTAAAAATGTCACATGCCAAATCTAGCTGAGGTGGCTCAACATATAGCGCTTTTAAAAACGGAAGCTGAAATAACCAGAGAGAGCATAAGCTAGGCAAAAGTGAGTAGTCTTTGTCCATAGATCTCTATTTTAGTATTTTGTCGAAAGCGCTTTTTTTCACGAATTTATATATTACGAATTTATTTGACGATTTTTGATTTATATCACGAATTTATTTGCTTTACTAGAATTTATTTGTTTATGCAGGTTTTTCCACTGCAATTCACTTATTTCACTTTTTATAAGACTTAATTATAGCCAAAATTTTAACCTTTTTAAGGAGATATCAATTTTAGAAATTTTATATTAAGATTTTATACTATAGCACATTTCTAATAGATTTAGCGAATAACATGTCATTTATTTGAATTCAAATTTATTTTAACGACTTAGTATTTACTAAAAAGATGTAATGTTTTTAAAAAAAAAAGAGTTNTATACTATAGCACATTTCTAATAGGTCTAACGAATAACATGTCATTTATTTGAATTCAAATTTATTTTAACGACTTAGTATTTACTAAAAAGATGTAATTTTTTTTAAAAAAAGAGTTGTTGCATGGATTTGAATGATTGTTTTGAATTCTTAGAATTTTGTGCATTTGCAATGTACCGAAGTTAGTAGCGAGCGAAGCGATCTTGGTTTGCGAAGCAAACCATATAAGATTGAGTAGCAATTTTCTTAAGTTGGCGAGCGTTAGCGAGCAGGGGGCGCAGCCCACTAGTTTAAATTTAATATTGTTTCAAGCTTACATTGTTTATTTTCTAATCATTTATGAACCTTGTTGAGCATTGTTATAAATATTGCTGCTGATATTAAAATTAACCTTACACTACTATCTGGATGGTTAGGAAGTTGATTGGGGTGGAATTTTGAGGATTCTCCCCCGACCTATTTTCAAATTTTATTTTTTTATCATCAAAAATTGTAAATTTTGTTTCAAAATTCTTAGGGGATGTGAATAAAGGCTTGTGAAACTCATGTATTGTTTAATTTTTACTCTTTTAATTGGAATTGTCGCTCCTGAAAATTCTCAAACCTTGAAATTTGCTTTTCTCAGAATTAGCTTTCATGGAAGTGAGCTGTCTCTCCTTTTTGATCTTCAATGTAAAAAGTAGCTTCAAAATTAGCTTCAATTCAAATTAATTCAAAAACCAAAGCTGTTCAACGAATGATATCAAAAATCAAATAGGTCTGCTTCAAGAAATCTTATTCGTCGACGAATTCATAAAACCGGATAAGGCGCGAGATGGTCCGACTTGCTCGCTTTAAATCTTATCATAAACAGGCAAGATTATAGATTGGACTCCTATCACACTTTATACAGATATGAATGTATTAATGTGTTGCCCAGCGATTAAAAAAAAGTGGAATAATCCGTACGTAATGGTCATTATTACCTTTCTTAAGAAATTGGCGTGACCTAAGAAAGTGTCGAAGTTATCTATTTGGCTGACAATATGGTATAGATAGAGTTGAGTTCCTTTGATTTCAATGGACAAACAATTTTATCCTCTTTCAAACTTCAGATGACAATAAAGGTTAACTATGAAACTATTTATAACCTTTCAGAGATACATTAGGTCGGGCCGTGTAGTTTTCCAACAATAATATGCCGGCATTCTTAAACATACGTCTGCGCAATTGTGGCTGAAAGCTGAAATTATAGCAAATTTTGGCTGATCTCTATTTATTCCTGATCTAAACTCATTGAAATTTCGTTTACAAGCCGTATATGGGAACAAAAAGTAGTATTTATCAGTACTGTGGTGTCAAAAGAAGACGTTAAAACAACATATATCAAAATCTTGTCCTTTCACTGGAAAGTTGAGTACATTTCAGTTTATTAAGGAAGAAGATTATCACATCAATTATTTAAATTTTGTATTTTATTTTCTACATGAGCCTTAATTTTGTGGTAATTAAAATTGTAAAAAGTAATAATATTTTCTTTTTCTGCTACAATTTTTTATTTATCATCTGTTTTTCTGCGATATCGTTTTCTATCAATTTATTACACATTCAGCTAAAATATTGGATAAAAATATGCATCACGTCAGAATTTTTATAAGCGCTTAAACTTATTTGACGCAATATATCATGTTTCAACTTTGATAAAAATTTTATGCTTTAATCACTTTTATTATACATTTGTATGTTATGCCGTTCCTCTATTCAGAAAACTAATTCAACTTACAGAATTTAAAAAACTTTAAGACGAAGCAGCTATTTTAAGCAGATTTGTAGATAATTTAGATAACTCCTTTTATAATAGTCGTCTTCTTTTGTAAGCTTAAATATTTTTTCTTTTACCCACTGGCTTGTCGTAATACAACACTGAGTTTCTCTTCTTCTTTGGATCAGAAAATTATTTAATACTGCGCCATCTGTTGAGAATTTCTTAACACAAAAATTTCATTGAATTTCTTCAATTTAATACTGGCTAAATTATTCCAAATTGTTAAAATAAGTTATAATTGCTTCATTTATTAAATTTACAGAAGGAAAGGATTTTTGACTTCATGAAAGGTTTGAATTTAGAGAATAATACATATCTCAACCACTTTCTTTCATCAGAAAATCACATCCCAAATATAAAAGTTAAAATTCCAAAGAAGACTGATTAATAACAAAAGAGAGAAGTGATAAGAGCACGAATTATAAAATTTCTGCTTTTACATTTTAATCGAAATTATTTCCAGATACTTGAAATTCCAAATCTTTGGAAATAAATTGCCTCGGGAAACGCTTATCTATGTCAAATATATTTAAACAAATTAATTCAACTTAAAGGAATTTAAGAGTACTTTAAACCAAAACGACACTTTTAAACAGTTTTGATCCAATTTTAATTACTCTTTTTGTATTAGAAGCCTTTTTCTGTTTAATAAGTTAGTTGAAGTTGTGAAGATGTTAAACATACACACACGCATAATTAATTGTAATTGTTTGAAACAATATTATTTTCAAACTGATTCTAAAAGGAAATTTTTTAACAACTTTTCTCAAATAAACAGCATTTAAAAAGAAATTTTGTGGCAAATAAATCGTGCATACAATGTTTTAGATAAATTGTTTAAGAATAGCATTGTTGACCTTTCAAAGTAAAGGAATTTAGTTTTGTATCATTTTACTGATGAATATAAGGTAGAATTAAGAAATTTTTAACAAAGTTCAGACTTTTAACAAATGTCATTCTTTAAAAAATTAGAAAGTCTGAACTATGGGGGAAAAAACCACAGAAACCACCCATGGTCAGTCCGATGGCAAGTACACTTTAATCCATGATCCACCAACCACTGAGAATAACTTTATATTAGCACTGTGGTCGATTCGAGACGGAAGAAGAATTTATATTAACCAGTTTCAGCTTGGATTCGAACCTGGTTTAATTTGTAGTTGAACACTACGGCTCATTACTTATGTTTCAGAACTTTTCCCCAATCTAGATCCTTAGAAAAAAATGTAACTGTTGAAAGAAGAATTCATTTTTCTCTATACAAATTAAATTCATTGTCATAAATTCATTGGATATACAAAGAGGGAATATCTTAAAATGAGTAACTGATAGTAGCAAATGAGGGGAATAATCGTATTCAGGGGGTCATTTTATAAAAGAATCAGCAGAAATATCTTTCAAGATTATAACTGTCTTAATTTCTCCAAAATAAATTTAAACATAAAATAATCGAATTTCCCTTTTTCATCTTTTTGAAAAGAAAAAGAGCGCACGAAGAAAAATAAGTATTTTAGCGTTTAATGAGTTGCAAGCATACTCTAACTCTACCGCCGCTTCTTAATTAGTTTATAATTACAAAATTTGGTATGGTGCATATAGAAATGTAAATGATAAATGTTTGGACAGGTTAAAGATTAATATTTGGAGCGAATACTATCTAAAAGAGAAAATAAAAAACAACCATAAAAAGATTCATTTAGCAAAAATACCTAATCAACAGCAATAAATAATAATATTCTATTATCAAGCCAATTTCTGTGAAGTTATTATAATTAGTTGTTTCGCTTTTTTTATGTAATTTTTTTTCTAAATAAATAATTGTTTGGAAAATCAGACATTACTAGCTTTAAGTAACCAAGTACATTACATCAATTTAATTAAAGAGAATATATCTATTGCCACCCAAAGTAATTCGTTTCAAGAAATGTCGAATGAGGTTAACGTTTCTTTCTCAACTTCCAATTAATTAAATAAAACTCCCGTCTCAATTATAATTACTTACCAGAGTAAAGTAATAAGAATGATCATCAAGCAAATTGTAAGAAAGTATTTCGCCAATATTTCTTTTTCTTGCATATTTATCGATTAAATGCCAAATGTTGTTATTTTTTACACTTCTGTATGATAGTAAGAACTTCAAAGCAAGTTAGCATTAATCAATTGTTCCTTTAATTAAATGTTCTAATGCCGGGAATTCAATCCCCATTAGGAATGTAACCACTCGCTTATAATGCTCATTATTATGATGTATGCATTGTTAGAAAGTTAGAAGCGTGATTAAACATGAAATTTTATCTTGTTTTATAACCGGTGTTGTACAGCCGACCCAATTCTAAGTTTATGACCATCAATGTTTGACTCCTTAGCCTTGTAATTTTAAACAAAGACTCCAGATGACAAGGGAAATCCTGGATCAAGGATTGCAACAAACTAGCCCAAACTAGCCTTCGAGGAGGACTTTTTATTGGAACTAACCCACATTAGCGTTACACGGAAAGGAAAACCACGAAAACTTTTCTGACCGAGCTCAATGACAAGAGGATTCTAACCCGTGATCCGTCTACCATTGAGGATATTTTATGTAAGCAGTATGAATGGTGTGAGCCGGGAGTAAAATTCTTATCGATCAGCTAACACTGAAATTCACCTCATTGCAACCTAAATATGGTGCCAAAGTAAACTATATTGTCGTAATTCTTTCCCTTGATTACAAGGTACTGTGGTGAACTTGAACGGCCTTATAACGCTGAGCAACTTATCAAGGTTTCAGCAATTTCGAACCTTATTATGGTTCAAAAATACCTGTATTATAGTTTGAAGTGGAACCAATTTTTGTTAAAAAAGGAGGTGTGAAATCAGGTAGCAGTTGTAAGTAAGTAGATAAAAATGACCTCCAGTAAAAAAATTAAGGAAAAACGGGAGGAGTTTAAAATGTAGTGATTACTGCGTTTTGCATTGGAAACCAGCAATTTTTTTTTTTTTTTTAATTTGGGTACCAACAGCATTTACAAAGTTCGTGAAGAGACAGCGCTGCTGACTGAAAAAATATAAAATAAAGTTTTCTGGAGCATGTTCGACCATTACGACTAAACTATTTGTGAGAGTGTCTGTTGATTTTTCTCTCAGACTGAGCCATGCCTGTTGCAGAAATGGTGATAATATCGAAAAAACTTTTTTTATAAGTTTTTCTCAGTAAGCAAGACCATCTGTTCACGAAATTTGTAATCAAATCTTAGTCTAGTTTAAAATAAATTTATGTCTTAACAAGAAAACGGCAAAAAAAACTGTGTGATTTTTTCTTCTTCTAATTGTCTTTATTTGGTAACCGACATCATACTTAAATATTGGCAGTAAAAATGTATAAGTTGTACAAATTTGAAAGAGGATTTTAAAATATTTCTTATTAAAATCTCCGACATTTCTCACGTAATAATTGTTCTTCGACTAGCTGATACACAAAATTTCACATCATACTCACATTAAAAATTATAATTCAGTATATAGTTATATAGTTACTTTAAGATAGGAAAAATATTTTCCGCATATTATTTCTTAACTTTAAAATTAATTTGTCGATAAAAAATTTTCTCAATTGACATGTGACCTTCGTTATTTGGCAAGGCAATGGTTAATGTTTTTAACTATTTTCTTATCCTACGAAACGCATGTCTTAATGTAATTTATATTTAGTCTTGATAATGCCTTTATGTCATTAAAATTATAAAAATTCAATACGATAGTGTCAATCTGAAAGTTATTAATCATAGATTCAATATTGAAAAGTAAAATTCCAAGACTGCGTAAATAATTCACGAAACATAAAAAATATGAATTGTAGCATTTAAAATGTGCAAAAATCGAATGTTTCTTTAATCTCGGAAATATAATTCAATTATCCTTTGAACTGTATAATTTAGATATCAATTTTGATTAAAAACATTTTAGTGAAATTTCCGAAAGTAAAGAAAAGGATTTTTTAAATTTACTACTAAAATAGTATCGAATGATATACATAAAAAACTTTTTGCTCGTATTTATTTTTGCAAAAAAAAATGAAATTGAAAACGGAGACTAAGCAAAATTATTTTAAAAAAGAAATTCCTAAAGTTGTGTTCCATTTATTGAATAATACTCATATTTAAAAAGAAACAGCACAGTTGCTTGTAGAAAAGGATTTATTAATTTTGAAGCAATTATGATAAACTTCATGCATTTTCATATCATTTAAATTTTTATTTTATCTTACTACAAATACAGAAATTTTAAAAATTAGCGCTTATTCAATTTTTTTAAACTATCCATAACTTTCTGGACTCATAAGTTGAAAAAAAATCATCCAAATTTGATACCATTTTGTTTTTTTAAAAACTGCTTGAATGCTGTTTTCGTTTGCAAGAAGGATTTTTAAGAAATAAATCTTTTTTACAAGATGGTGGTATTTAGAAAAAAAATTCAAAAACTGAGCTAAAATAAGTTACATTTTCGAGAATTACTCAAAATCAGTCATCCCAATTGAAAATTCCCTACGTGCCACGAAAATATATTTATTGTGAAAAAATTAAGAAAAACGGTGTTGAAAATTGTACTAGTTAGATATACAGCAAGTAAGAAAAACATAGTACCAATCAAATTACATTTAAAATTTAGTGATCAATAATCAATATAAATATTTAAAAATTTGCAATTAACTATAATGCACCGATATCAGTTCGATGAGACGATTTTTCTCTATCTTCTTCAGTGCTAACCGAACCCTTTTTTCTCTTATGAAATCTCATATATTTTTAGCTTTAGCAGCCGAAACTTTCCGATCATTTTCATTTTGAGAATGTTCTTCTGCTGCTGGGCCTACATGTATTTCTAATCGTTTCAAAACTGTCAATAACCCATTGCAACTATCATTAAAAATTATTACAGAAGTTGCAATGTCAACTATTTATGTTGTAAGTTCCATGATACTTTTTCTTACATAGTTTAAAAAGTTATTTCAATAAAATAGTTAAAATTATAACATTTTATTAAAATGTTTTATGCTAAGCAGTAAATATAATGCTAAGCAGTCGACCCAATTTTGTTCAGCTCCATAGCCTTGTAATTTTGAATTCAACCTAGAAGACAAGGGAATTCCTGAATCAAGCATTGGGAGAAACTGACCCTCGTTAAAGACTTTTCGACTGAACTAGACCGTATTTAAGTTACATGGAGAGGACAACCACGAAAACCCACCACGGTTATCCTGAATGCCAGAGGACTCTAACCCATAATCCGTCTACCACTGAGGATATTTCACGTCAGCACTGTAGTTGGTGAATGCCAGGTACAGAATTCGTATAGACCTGCCATCGCTGGGATTCGAACTCGATTTACCTCATTGGAATTCAAACGCTCTATCCCCTCTGCCACCTTGGTGCACTAAAATATTTTGATTAGAGTGAGCGAATCCATCAATCAGCTAAACGCACGTTCACTTGTTCATACATGTCACAGCACGTCCTACGTCACGCACCACGTACGAATTATTATGCAGTTACTTTTATATTTTTGCGAAAATCAATTCATTTTAGTAAAACACTCTTAAAAGGACAAACTATTAAAAAATTCAATTACTCCTTTTTTTCATTTTCTTCCTTACTTCGGGTTCCCTTACTTCAGGACATTAAACATCTAACTAAGCACTGTCCAAGATTTCGGGCACTTCGTGGCACCCACATGAGTAACTACGAAGAGGAGCACCATATTAACCTGCAGGAAAATTGTGACTCAAATTATTAAACAAACCCTCTAGGACATTTTAGCCCCAGATCAACTGACTCCAGTCATGATCCAACAATAGAACATGTCATCGTTAATTTATACTAATCAACTTTTAGCCTTACATTTTGAAATTTTATATACTTTTGATTTTAGACTTCATCGACTTCTAGTCAGACTTTTACTTTTAGACATTTACACTTAGGACTTTTAGCTTTCATTAATTTAAGTTTTGACATTTTTTTATCTCTTGTTTCCTTATTATTATAATCATTTAATTCTCGACATTTACACCGGCGCTATTGGATTTCTTTGCCATTAAAACATGTTTTAATTGTCAAATGTTATAGTTAATCCACTTTTCCACCACATGATCACCACCACTGTCATTTGGCAAAATTTTACTGTAATTTTAGTTCCTAGAGAAATAATTTAACTTAATAGTAATTAATTTAACTTAATAATAATTTGACTTTTACCTCCATATACCCCCCTGGGGTGGGTCGGAGTTCAACCTATCTTACCCTAATATCTCCTCTAAGATTGTGACAAAGAGATTTTATCTACAGTGCATAAAAAACGAACATCTTTAATAACTTTTGATCTAATAATCTAATTTTCACGATTTGAATTCAATCTTTATGGTTCAACGAACTGTTGTTAAATATGCAAATTAGTTTGTGGTGTATTTTAAATTATAAAATCAGTTATAAAACGAACTCTCCTTGAATGAACATGTCTTCCTTTCTTCCAACGGATTTGAAAACTTGACCCTCAACTTAAGGGGGTTAGCCGCAATCTGGAAAATATTATCCCACTAGTTTCAATGTTTATTTTTCTATTTGCCTACCTCCGGAACTAATGAAGCAAATCAAAAACGTTTTGTACTGAAATACAAAACTTGTTTATTTAAAGATTATACCACGTAAAAAATTAATTTCATGATTATTAATTTTTTTATTGTTTCTTCTGCTAATGGTCAAACAATTTTAAATTGTGAAATAATCAAATTTTTACACCATTTTAATAAATATAATTTTGAATCATAGGATGCAAAATTTGAAGGAAATCGACCGAATAGTACTTGAGAAATGAAGTTTCGAAAAACGTCTCCCGTCAGGTGATGAAATACGCAAAAAGAGAAGTAAACATTAAGGGTCGCAAAATTTCGAGCACTCAAAATTTTCCCTGGGTCACTTTATAGGGTATTAACTATAAACACTGCAAAAAATTTTACTGTATAGTTGCTATCAAAGTGCATAGAGTCACATTTTATTATTTACTTTTACACTGTTATAGTTTTATTTATTCATCTTTCGTATGTTCACTGACAACACACATTTTCATGCGCATTAGAATAAACTTAATAGTTACAAAAACATTTCGTTTAAAAAACAATCACGTTTATAGATTCTATTTAATTCTTTCAAACAATTACTATTCTTTCAATTTTATGTCCTTTTTGCATGTTAACTACAATTCTCTACTACAAAATGCGTTTTATGTATCCAAATACCAAAATGATGGCAACTATACACCAAATCTTTTTAACAGAGTAGTTGCTATTAAAGTTTAAAAAAATCGAATGGAAATCGAATGTCTGTGAACATAAAAATATAATTTTGTAAAAATTTCCTTTAAAATTTTAAAAAATTTCTTTATAAATGCACGTCAAAACAATTTTTCCCCTTGTAAATAGCAACTTAAACACTGATGAATACAATTAATGGATGGAACTGGGTTTTTTTTCTATTTTAAAAAAAATAAACAAAATAAGTAGCGCCAATACGCAAATAAGGTATCTGGCAGGCATCATGGCAGACCAGCATACCGACCTTCATATGTTTGATACAGGTACTCTGACAGGTCAGCGGTACGGGGACGAGATCCTTGCACCGTATGTGAGGCATTTCCATGGAGCATGTGGGCCAAATTTCATCTTTATAGACGATAATGTCCTTTCACACAGGGCTCCTTTGGTAGACGATTATCTTCAATAGGAGGGAATTCAACTATTGAAGTAGCCTGTGTGAACGGATGTTATCGTCTATAGAGATGAAATTTGGCTGGAATTTAACAATTGAAGTACCTGGTCGGGATAGCCTGTTCGGTAGGGCGCTGGGAGGAGTGCAGTCCAGCAGTTCGTGGGTTTGATCCCAGCCGACCGAAGACTCCCCGTGTAGTAAATGGTGACTGATGCAAGTTAAATCTGTCGAGTCGCAAAGTCCTCCATGTTCCCATAACAAATTAATACCTCTGGTGGTACTGATCCGGGAGTTTCATTGTCTTCTGGACTGGTTCAAAATTATAAGGCTACAGCGTTGAACATTAGTAGTCGTAAACCCAAAAGTTGGGTCAGCTGTTCAACGACGGATATAAAATAAAATAAAATTGAAGTAGCCTGCTATGTCCCTTGACCTTAATCCTATCAAATACATAGAGGTGCCCTTGGACATTTAATTGCAGCTCTAACGACTATAGATGATCTCAAAGGTTCTTTGGTGCAAGAGTGAATTTGGTGAATTATAGGACCCAGGAATTGATGATGGCCCTTGGTAAACAAATTGAAAAACCGATGCAAGAGTTGTGTAGCTGTTAGAGGTGGTCATACACCCTATTAGGTAAGTTCTTCTCTGACGGACAGGTTGCAGGTCAGCTGCTGTGCTAGACAAGGGACCAGTTTTTATATTTAGGTTGGTTGTGCTCATTTTTGTTTTTCCACATATTGGTCTTATATCGGATGATATTTTGGCCTGTTTTGGTTTTGTTTGCGTTGTAAGCTTTTTTATTGAAAATAAAACCATTTGTCCCTTCAATTGTTTTCATCAGTGCAATTGCGCCTTTAATGCTTTAACTGTCAAGTTGTGCAAAATTTCAATGATAATTTTTTTCAACTTTCGGAATGACGTTTTCCTACATAATTCTAAATTTTATTTAAATAAAAAAATATTATAGTAATAGTGATCGTCAAAAAATTATAATAATAGCATCCGTTCAATTAAAGCAACTAACTCAATGGTTTTTATTTTAAACTTAATCATCCTTATTGACAAATAACCAGATAATAACAACAGTTACAGTTCTCTTAATAACCTTATACTTTAAGAGAATAGGAAGAATAGAGAGGTTTCGGGGTTTTCTTCTCTATGTAACGCAAATACTCAGGGGCGTACGCAAGGGGGGGGGGGTTAGGGGTTTAAACACCCCCTTGAGCTCAGACAAAGTGAATTTACAAAATAATACAGACAGAAATGAAAATTTCAGTAGAAATTATGCTGGCTATTATTTTTTAAGACTATATATTTTTATTTGCCTTATGCCTGCTTTTTTTCTCACGGTATTTCTCAGAATACTGAAAAAACATTTACTATAGTAGGGTTGTACTTTTGAAATCAAATTAACGTGATACAGTTACGGGCGAGCCCCGATCGCTGGTTCCTTTCTGTCCTGCCAGTCGCGATAGTTTTCGAGACTGGCTGGCATTCGCAAGGTCTGGAATCCTAGACGTTCTGTCGTCTTTGAGACAATTCGAGAATTTTGTAGATGCGGTAAAAAAAATTATATGAAAGGGGGAACGGAGTACAGTGGAGTTAGTTAGTCA
>NC_092206.1:71218304-71264490 GCF_043381705.1 Parasteatoda tepidariorum
TTAATACATAGGTGATTAAAGATCTAAAATTAATGCGTGAAAATGCCACTGAAACATTCTCTGAAATATTCAGCTCTTCTTCTCTTATGCTAACAAGCATTGGATCTTCCACTTCCATGCAAATCCCTAGAATAACAGGAAGACAGAAAAATCGCGATAATTTTCCCTCATCGACACCGGAAGCATATTTCAGAGTTAGCGTTTTTATTCCATTTATAGAAAATTTTATAACCAAATTAGACTTAAGATTTGTTTCGCATCGTGATATTTTGAAAGGATTTCAGGGTCATCTACCTGCCGATCCTTTCATTTGCCAACCTTCAAACATAAAGGTTTTTGAAGCATTCGTGGAATTTTACGCTCAAGATTTGGATACCAGTAAAGAAAGCCTTAAGTTTGAACTAAAACTCTGGTATAAAAGATTAAAAAGGATTAGTGAAGATGGAAGTAATGTTCCAGTGCGGCGGATGCTCTTGGAATGTGCAATAAAGATATAACACCAAACATTTTCAAGCTCCTAGAAATATTGGTCGTTCTACCTGTTTCAACGAGTGCAAACGAAAGATCCTTTTCGACTTTACGCCGTTTGAAGACTTATTTACGCAACTCACCGGGAAATTATAGAATGAATGGATTGGTGCTCTTAAGCATTCATAGAAAATTTACCCCAGCTGTAGAAGACATTTTAAACAAACTTGCAAAAAAAACCCGTCGTTTGGATATTACTGTATAAATCAATAAATTTTTAGCGTGTTCGTATACTGGTTAAATTCCCTATTTGTTGGTACGTTATTTTTTGGTTAAATTCATTGGTTTTCTATGGAATATTCACGTTTATACGGTTATTATTTAGGTAGCTGTTACAGTATGAGTAGTTTTTTCTGGCTTGACTTATTCCTACTTTTTAATAAAAATAAAATATTTTACTTCTTATTATAAAAAAAATTATATTCTTAAACTTAAAAAATAAAAACAAAAATTAACTAATCAATGTTGTCGAAATAAAAAGTCAAAATTGTCTAGCTGTCTAAATTAGAGAAATAATAATGCTTTATTACATACTCGAATTTCTTTTAGAAATTTCTGGAAATTATGAACCCCCCCCCTTGAAAAAATTCTACGTACACCACTGCAAATACTAATAGGTTCCATCAAAAAGTCCTTCACGAATTCTAGTTTGTTCTAATGCTGATCAAACAATTCCCTTGTCTTCTGGATTGGGTTCTAAATTTACAACGCTATAGAGTTGAACATTTGACTGTCGTAAGACCAGAATTGGATCTGTTGTTCATCCCCGGTTATAAATTAAAATAAAAGAAGTGAACCCAGATCAAAAAGCAAGCTGAAAGGAACTACGTCAGCAGTTTCAGGGATTGGCGTGTGATAGCGAGCAGAAGGCGGAGTCTTTTAAAATGTGTATAATATAATTTTAAAAAGATTTTAACTTGTGACTTGGAACAGATATATCTTTCATTCAACCAGGCTACATTCAACTTCGACACCATCCATAGAAAAATAATAATCCCCTGAGAGGATGACAAACAATGAAATAGATAGATCTTTCAAGTTGTTGCAAAAATTTACTACCAGCTCTCGACAAAATAATTCTTATTATAAGAAAACAAATCACGAAGAACTACAAATCCTAACAAGGTTACTCTTACCAAGCCAAACTATTACTGTATTTAAGTAAAAAAAACTTCCGCTGACTAGTATTTTTACTATTTATTTTAAAAAAACATGAATCTATGTGCAGCCTAAAATTTAAAGATGAATAAATCCTGAAATTTACAGAATAATGTCTTCCGTAAAAGACAAAACATTTTATTTTGCGAACCAAAAGAATTTTACCAAAAGAATTGAGAGTAAACTTTTAGACGCTTGACGAGGATTAAACTTTATTCGATAGTACATCCTTTTTGCATCAAATACAATGAAAAATCAGCTTCTTTAATAATAAAAATTTTACAAATTAAGTTTATCTACAGATGCAGCTTGATCTGGAATACTTGAATTTTTAGAAAATCAGTTCTTTGTGTAATATTTTGAAGTATAGCTCTATCTGCAGACTATATTTTTATACCAGACTTTTTCTTTATAAAGTAAACAGAAGAGGTATGATTTTTTGAAGATAAGCAGCAGAGCTAAAAAAATCCAATAATTATTATCTCGTAAAATTAATCAATATTCAGGACCTTATTAGAAATTTTTTTTTAAAAAAAATAAACTAATAAACTGATGAAACGTTTTAATTTTTTATAGAAAATTTTTCATTTTTCGCATGTCTCAAATAGCACTGGGAGCACTTGGGCAAATACTTGATCTTGACTAATTCGGGTGTGGGGATTTCAGTTCATAAATTAAAAAATCTGCTAGAAAATCTACAGTTTTCTTTTTTAATGGCAATTTTAGTCAGTCTATTTTTTGTCGAAATAAACGTTACATATAGCAAAACGTTAGCTTGAAAACGTACATATAACAAGGGGTCGCATAAATAGAGCTGCAGACTTCAAGGAAAGTTAGGGCAAACCATCGGGACTAAAGGTTTTTACAAACTCATACCCGTAAAAGTCGTCACACGCGGCTACGGGCACTTCCCTATTGTGAATTGGTTAGAAGCACACGAATAAACAGTTCATAATGGGAAAGCGCCCCAAGTCGCGTATGATGATATTTCCGAGTATGAGTTCCTATGCAATTTTGATCCTGATGATATAGGGTAAACTAACTAGTGAAGGAACACTTAAGCTTCGCTTACCTTTTAAAAAATCATATTCATTTCAAAATTCGTAATTTTAGTTAAATGACAGTGCCAATATATTTGTTACTAATTGTAAATTACGTAAAATAATTTGAGAGAACTTACATAATATTGATTTAGAGTTTTGAAGGTTCAAATAACAAGTAGTAAGAAGACCAAGTGAAGGAACAGCTCTTACCAGTGAAGGAACGCAAAATTGCCCAGAAAAGAAACACTTAATTTTGGTTATTTTTTAATGCTCTTTATGAACTTATTAGCCATACAAATATGTAAAAACAAGACTATTTGTGAAATTATAACATACAAGTACTTGTAAAATGCTAATTTTTTTCTGTAATCATGAACTAGAAATTAAAGTGATGTTAAATACAAAATAAATTAAAAAAATCATTCTTTCTTATAATTTGACAGTCAAATCTAAATCATTGTGTCATCCGATGCTGTTTATTATCATTATTATTTTATCACCTTCCTGTTTACTCTTTTTCCTCTTATTTCTTGAAGCTTTTTTTCTTTTTTAAGTATTTTTTCTTTCTTTTTCTTCTCCATATTCTCTTGTTTTAATGTTTTTTAGATCTTTCAGCCTCTTGAAATTTTTGCCATTTCTCTGAAGTTAGTNCACCTTTTTGTTTACTCTTTTTCCTCTTATTTCTTGAAGCTTTTTTTCTTTTTTAATTATTTTTTCTTTCTTTTTCTTTTCCACATTCTCTTGTTTTGACTTTTTTTAGACCTTTCAGCCTCTTGAAATTTTTGCCATTTCTCTGAAGTTAGTGCAAAGGGTAATTTATTCGTTTTTCTTCTTATTTGGCCTTTCTTTTTATCATCAATACTTGGCCAATATAAATGGTTCTTCCAAACTTCTTCTGATTTTTCAGCAACATTTCTAGAATGCCTTTCTCGAAAATAGACGGGGGAAAGGTGTCTTGAAGTTTGAGGCAAATCCATCTCTGGTTGACTTATATCTAGAGGATCTTTAGAAGTACTGATTTTACTTATAGAATCATTTCTTTTTTCAACTAAGAGAGGATCAGCATGAGGACTCATTTCAAATTCGATATCTAAGATGCATTCATTATCAATACTAGCTTCAGTTCCTAAGTTTGACTTAACCAAGTGGTCTTCTTTTAATACGTACTTCTTCCATATTGAAAAAAGTACAGGCTCTTGGACATTTTCGATATTAGACTCTTCAGTCAATGCTGCGTTAAAAATTTGCAACATATCTTGAGGGATTTCCCTCTCAAGCTTCTGAAGAAATTGAGTATCGTTTCTGTTTAACTCTGTTTTTTGTTGAGGAGCTTGCTTCTAAATTCTAACATAGTAAAGTAGTTTCTATAAATCATATAATCACGTTGCTATCCTATAATGATAGCTTATTATGAGTTCTTGGTGCAAAAGCAAGCGAAAAAAATGTTCTATTCAAATTTTTATGATTATATTTAATTAGTTTACGATTTGTAAACATAGTTTATTAAGTTGCCTAACATTTGATGCAACTACACACCCCATTAATAAATATAAATTATAATTTTTTGATAAATTGAGCTATTAAATTAACATTTTGAACTGAAATTATTTCAGGAATTATTCATACAATTTTTAACAAAATTTCGGTTGCCCTCTATATAGCAGAATTACTTATCCTAGTGTCATGTAAAGTCATATTTCACACATTACTGTTCATTCACTGGAAGTATTCCCAGTGAATGAAGTTGTTTTTCGTCTTTTAAACAAAATTTTGATGCATAATGTGACTAAAAGTACAAGAAAATTAAAAAATTTCTTTTATTTTCATTAACTGGGAAAAGAACTCAGTAAAGAAACACTTGTTCTTTCACTAGTTTTACATCGTTTGGTGATCCAGTGAAGGAACATGCCTGTTCCTTCACTGGTCAGAATTTGTTTTTTGTCTTTTAAACGGAATTTTGATGTATAATATGACTAGAAGTACAAGAAAATTTAAAAATTTCTTTTATTTTCATTAACTGGGGAAAAAACCAGTAAAGGAACACTTGTTCCTTCACTGGTTTTTCATCGTTTGGTGATCCAGTTAATAATCACCCCCTTATCTCAGTACTTGATTATGCTATGGTGCTTTAAAAAAAATAAAACGTAACTTCAATAACTATATTTTGAATTCTCTTTTAAACAGTGAGAAAAATAAGACTATTACATGCAATTAATTCCACTTCAAACATATAAATACAAACACTCTCCTTATAATTTTTTCAACGAAACATGATGTTGCAGAGATAATAACAAATTCAAAAATTTTTCCAGAGAAGTCTATTTGACCAGGTAATCCAAAACATTGCTAGATGACTTCCTATTGTTTGGCAGTAAGTCATTGTTACCAATCAATATAAAGAAAAACTTTCAAATTCTTATTTTTAATCAATATATGAAATGTTCCTTCACTGGGTAGTGTTCCTTCACTGGGTAGTGTTCCTTCACTGGTTGGTTTACCCTACCATAACTCCCCTAGAAATTCGATGAAAATAATTTTAGAACTTCTTCTGCTTACAATTCTGAAATGTCCCGATTTAACTGCTGCCGGACAGATTTTAAATTATTACTAAAAATCAATACATTAAAAACTCTGACAATATCACGGACATCTCTTGAAAATGGTTAATATTGAAATCAAAGCATTCTCTGCCACCAAAACCGCGAGTATTAGCCAGACTGTAAAATAATTAGTTATTATAAAACTAATTAAGTTAATAGGACTGGAGAAGGGGTTGAAAAATTTGAATGTTTAAATACAGTTGTGCTGTGCATTCGTTTCGGTTACAGGTAAAGTTTTTACTTCGCACAAGATAATTTTGAAAGATAACCAAGCTGATCACCAAAAGCGGTTAGTTAAAACATGTTCTATTTAACTCAGTTAATCGATATTTTAAAGGTTGTAAACACTGGTGTATAAATTATCAACCTCACCCTGAGTCCGACTTGTTAGCAAATTATAATATTTAGATAAGTTTTTGCCAAATCTGATCTCTCATATACGTTGGTCAGTAAAAGAGGCTATCCACCTGTTTCCATAACAGTTTCCAAAAACTCTAGCATTTTGATGTAGTTTCTCTCTCTCTCTGATGTAGTTTCCCATGGCACATGCACTTTTAAAATCAACATAGATTGCTGTTAAAATATTTCGATTGCCTACAGTTTCCTTTATAATTTGGCTAAGGTGAGTACCAGATAAATGTTATGCTCTAATTAGCCCGAAGTATACAGAATCCAAATGGATTTGCACTGATGGTTCGTTTTGCTGGTTCAGAAATTTTCTGTCGAACTTATTCTTCTTTTATATTTCGACAGCAGGTAAACATCGAACTGATTTTGAAGGTGTGGCTATCTGAATTGCTAACAAAAACGCTTTTATAACAGTCGGTGCAACAGCCGTCTTAATTTCCTTTGAGCTTACGACTAATAATGTTCAACTCCATAGCTTTGTAATTTTAGACCCAATCCAGAAGACACTTCTAGGGAACTCCTAGATCAAGTATCGGAAGAAATTTGCCATTGTGGAGGACTGTTTGTGACATGGGGAGAAAAACTGTGAAAACTTTCAGTGGTTAGCCAGATGGATACTCTGATCCATGATCCTTCAACCACTGAGGATATTTTACGTAAGCACTGTGGTCGGTGCAAGCCGGTTATGGAATTCGTATCGATCAGCCATAACTCGGATTCGAAACTCATTGGAAGGCGCACGCTCTATCTCCTGAGCTATCGCGTGTCTAATAAAAACATTTATTGATTTTTGAGGATAAATTTGATAAAATTGTCATATTTTCTGATTTCTAAGCTGTATGTCGGGTGATCAGTTCAATCAGTCCGCCTTCATGCTGCAAATGTCCTAGTGTCCATGACATTTGAGGAATTAAACTTCAGAAAATGAAAGCTAGACTTCTTCGCCTATGTATATTTTTAACCCAGTTCCACCTCCTAACTGTATATGAGACTCTGGCAGAGTATCTCCATCGTTTTGAAATATTTTTGTATTCTGGCTGCCTGCACTGTAATTCGGCAGATCCAATTAATAGCACAATGTGCATCGCATGTAAAACAACGCTTAATTGGTGTGCTGGAAAATTTTTAAGGCAATGAACTCGGTCACTTCTTTTAATTGCACTTTATTTTCATATTTATCATTGTTTTTCTTTTAATTCCTTTTTATATTTGTTCCTGTTTTTGCCATTGGAAAACAAAAGCTTGTCACCATTTTTAAAATTTGAAAAAGTTTTTTAAAAAATACTTCCAACCTTAAAATTTCTATAACTAGATTCGATGTAAAACAAATATTTAAAAGATACTTTTAAGTTATTAAGTGAATAAGAAATTCTCATTCATATAATTTGCCGTAGGTTGACGTGAATGAAATAGAATTGCGCTTCTGTCATCCGTCCATGAATGGAATTTATTTTAAAAAATTTTATTTGAAGAAGCGTGACTAAAATAAATTTCAGCGTGACTAAAATAAATTTGAAAATAAATAAAACGTCTATAAAATATAGTCAGACATTTCATAGCGAGAGTTAAAAAGAAAAAACTTCCATTAAGCCTTTCAAAGGAAAATATTCCTTTAGAAATAAAATAAGCCATTATAAAACTTATAAGACCTAGAAAAAGATAAATAACCTTTATTTTTCTCTTTATCTTTTTAAAACTTGCGAAATCTTACACGTAAGTGTTTTTCTTGAATGAAAATATGAAAGAGCGAAAATTATAATAACATCGTTCCTATTTATTAACAATTTCTTAAATAAAAAAATTTAGTGACATATAAATGCCATTAAAAAGGCTACTCTTATTAATTTTTTTAATTTTATATATAATGTACAGTGCAAAAATAAAAAATTAAAAGAAAAGTACCACCCTGAATAGCTTTTGATCTTTACGTTCTAGGACTCAATCTTAAGGGCAAGAGGGGGTCGCCTAAAACATGTTAATTAATTTGCGCAGACGATATTTTAAGTTACGATAATCCAAAGTTTGGACCCCTTAATGTTATTTTTACTTTTTGCGTATTTCACTAGGTCTCGTGAAAGTCTTAAGCAAAGTGAAAAGTTTTTGAGCACAATTGTAAAATGCCTTAATCCAAAGCTAATCCCACGTAGAAAATAACTTTCAGTAAATATTTATTATTTTCATAATATTATTCAATGATAGTTTTAAAAAAATTTTAATTGTGAGGCATACAATTTTCGATATGATTTTGAAAAAATGTCATTTTAATTGGTCAAGTAAAAATTTTGTGCGAAATTGGTCGAATAGTTCCTGAACAATGGAATTTAAAAAAGTCGTATAATATTTAAAATTAATATTGGGGGTCCGAACTTTGGATCACTCTCCTTACCAAACTTTGAGGACCATATTTATCGAATTGCGGCTAACCCCTATATTTTGGGGATCAGAAAATCCAAATTCATCACAAAAAAAGGTGTGTTTATTAAAAGATAGTACGTTTCTATGTCTAATTTCGTAACTTTAAATATGTCAGCCCTAATTAATAACCATATTTGAGATTTTAGGTGACCTCCTCGAATCATTATAATTGAGTCATATAACGTGAAGATCTGATCATTAGATCAAAAGTTATTCAGGGTGATTCATTCATTTTGTTTTTGATAGTTTATTATCTTCCTTTTGGTCTGTTCATTATCTTCAGGAAGATATTGCTTTTTTTCATTACTTTTATAAAAATGATGTAAGATTTTAAACTATAGAATTTTATTCATTTATTCTTTTTAATTTATTCTTATTCATTTAACTAATTTAAATATTGTCTTGAAAGGAAAGTATGCATCACAATACTTTCTGCTCTATATCACTTGATAAAATTTACTATTATTTTAAAAATTTAAGCTAATTTACTTTAACACTTTTATTTCGATTCCGCTATTTCAGATTAGGGATAGGAATAAATAGTCCGACAATTTTTTCTTCTTTATTACAGAAAACGGTTTCAACAGGTTGATCTGCAACAAACCCATTATTATAATATAAAGATGAATTACATTATTATTTTTTCATTTTACTATAAAATACATTTTAAATTGCTTTTTAAGGAAATATAGGCAGAACTACTTCCCGTGAAGAAAATAAAGTTAATAGAACCTGAAAATTAAAATGCTATTCATGAACCATTTAAGAATTATTAGTTATTTTAATACAATCTAGTAATTGGGTACTTATACGTGATTAGACTCCAACCATGAGATTTTAAATCTGACTTAATCGGTTGCCTCTAAGCGATGTCATGTGTGTGTGTCAAACTTGATTGGCTTCTGAATCAACGAATGCCACAATTTATCTACGATGACGTCACTTGTATGTATCCGATTCTTTCTTCCCGTTTGTTCTTTAATACATAAAAACAGCTTATGGAGAGCTTATTAACAGGTTATGGAGAGTGTTCAGTAATGACCTTCCATAATATGCATTTTTAGAGTTTCAGTTTATAAACGTGAATTTATTAAACGTATCCCGAATTAATGCTTGAATGGGAAAAAATTCAAAAGTTTTTAATATATTCTGGTGAAATATTAAGATCGAGCAAGAGTGGGTTTAAAATAATTAATAGTCATTCTAGTCAAAAACAGATAAAACTATTAATGATCATTAACGAACGTATTCTGATGAAACTGTTGGGTTGACAACAAAATGTATATAACACGTGATTTTCTTAGTTTTTTAAAAAATTTAAAGTGTAAGAGCAATTTATTTTCTCTGCCAGTTCCCTTTTCATTAATGCCAATTTTCTTGCAGAAAAGTTGATTTAATCGCTTTTTATTCGAACTCAACTAAACCTCTTGAACGTGGTGCGTCTTTGAGGGCAAAATACGAGGGCAAATGCGGCATACCAATCAAGTGGTTACTTCAGCTATGGCTCCCTCTCCATACGCAGCCCAAATATCACGAGCCGCTTTTGCTACCTTAAAAGCTTGATAAAAGCAAAAGAGATATCAAATATTCCTAATTTTTTTTTAAACCTGGCATTTGATTTTAATTATCTGGAAATTAACATAGATTATGTATCTCGAACAAAAGAACATAGATTCCATGGAATCAGTAAAATCTTTCTCGAATGATCTAAAACTTAATGCTAAAATCATTTAATGACATTATTATAAGATATATTAAAATATTATTCAAAAACATTTTAAAACTTTAAATCCGGTGGGAACTTAGTTACCAACCCAATAGTTTTGAGTTCGCTTTTTGTTTTGAATCGCATTTTAAATTCATCTTCAAGTAAAATTCATTTCTTGTATTTTATTTGCTCCTTTGCTTGATAATGATTCGAAGGAGTTTGGTATCATAGTTTTTTTTCTTATTTAAGTATTAGTCACTCTAATGCTCTTGTTTTTAATTGCTTTTTTTACAATAATTCTTAAAATATATATATTAAAACGAATTCTTACGAAACACTGAATGTTTGCTGTGAATCAACGGTGCTTGTAATATTATAATATTGCTTAAGCAATACAACTTTCATTTTTGTGCATTAAAAATTTCAAAGTCTGATGCCGAAAAATGCATACGTCAATTACATTGATTATTTTGGGAAAAGAAAAACGTGAGGTTTCCTAAAGTTTATAGTTCACAACTTCTATCATCACCCAAAAATACTGCCAACGTTTTTTGGAAGTGGTGTGCCAGATCTTCCTGATTTTAAGGGAGACAAAAATAAAATTCTTTTCCGATTTTCAGTCAACTATAAAAAAAATGTTCTAAAATTTTTTTTTATTATTATTGAATTTTGACTTCTTACAGTGTGGGGTATTAGTGGTTTGTATAGGGACTATGTACAAAACCAGAAGTCAAAACAGGGAGTCAACATTTTTTAATAGACTACCACTGCCAATTTCTATTTTATTTTATAACCGTCATTGAACAGCTGACCCTATTTTTTGGGTTTACGACTACAAATGTTCAACTCCGTAGTCTTGTAATTTTGAACCCATTCCAGAAGACAAGAAAATTCCTGGATCAAGTATTGGGAGAAATTGTGCCTTCGTGGAAGACTTTTTGAGGGAACTAACCGGCATTTGCGTTATATGGTGAGGAAAACCCCGAAAATCTCCCACAGTTAGCCTAACGGCAAGAGGACTCTAACCCATGATCCTTCCACCACTGAGGATATTTTACCTCAGAACTGTGGTCAGTGCAGTCCGGATGCGGAATTCGCATCCACCAGTCATCGCTGGTAATCAAACCCGATTCACCTCATTGGAAGGCGGGCGCTCTATCCCCTGAGCCACCACGACTCTAGAGCTGCCATTTATCAAAAATCACATGAAACTACTAGTTATAGATAGACTCCATGTTCCTTGCAGAAAAATGATAGAGAGCAATTTTTCAGATATTGCTTTTGATATGTCCACTGTATTAAGCTTCCTTGCTACCTGATCGACTATATATCAAGTACAAGAACCTTATATTTTTGTTTCGTATAGTTAACGTTCGTATATGAAATTTGTCCTATTCAATCCGTGCCCATATTTTAATTTTAACACAACATAAGCTAAAATAATAATGAGACAAAATAATAAACCATGTGACTCCTCAACTTTAAAAGCTTAACGCAACGTTGCACAATATTTTATTCTTTAAAGCTGAAAATTATGAGGAACTTAAAGTTCATAAACTATTACGCCAAACAAGTAACGAGCAATTATCTTAATTGGAATCTTTTACTTGTTTTCAATATTCATCTTTGAAGATGCTTCGTATGAGAAATTTCTATAGTTATTAGTTTTAACAAGTTTACATTTTAGATGATATAACAACAATTTGAATCACATCCTTAATAATCTATTATCCGTAACTATTCATCTTAGTATTCATCTTTAGTAATTCATTTTAAAATCTAAACTAGATAACTAAATGTTATGCGCGGAGGAACCTGTGAGTTTATTTCATCAGTTTTTATTGCTTCAAATAAGTCGAAGAAAAATAGAGCTTTCTGTGAATAAAAAATTTTCCATTAAATTTTCCTCTTATTATATAAAGATGCAAAGAAAATTTATTAAAAGTTCATGGCACAAATAAATAAAACTTATGTATATTTCTTATCGAAAATAACAGGCGTAAATCAATATCATATAAGACGCAGTTCCGTTCTATTATAAATGCATAAATTAATTATATAATAAATATGTCATACTGCTTTTTCTGTATGTCTTTATTATCAATACTGCAATAGATAAAATCCTTCAGTATTTTACAGTTAATAGTTATTTTTATGAGCAATTTAATTATTTTTATTAGAATTTATAATAGTTATTATGTTGTAAAAAGTAAAAATTGTGTTTAGAAACCTCATTCATTTTCTTTAAAAATTACATTGGCTAATTTTAATTAATTTATATAAGACTATGTGCTTTTTTGTGTAAATATTAAGATAGTTGCTAAACTTTAAGATTTGAGAAAACAGTAGCTGTATTACTCAAACCTTATAGTTTTTTCTCCAAGTATGCATCTATGTATCTTGTATGTATCTTGCATGTATCTTGTAATTACGTATCTTGTATCTTGTATGTATCTTGTAATTCTTTTAAAGAATAACGTTGCTACCAGAACTGCTTCTTTAATCTTTTTTTAGAGATAAATAAATTTCAAATTAAAGTCAGCGAGTTAGCAATTGATGGCTAAATGTTTAATGAATGGTATTATTTTTAATGCATTTTTATTTTAAACAAATAAAGAATTCTTGAGAAACATCATGTCGAAAGTTTAAACGAATAATTTTTTCAATTTTGCATAATTTGTCAGTCTGTTCATTAAAAGAATAATTTCAATGGTAAAAACAATTGAAAACACAAATGTTTTTTTTTTAATAAAATAAACTCAACTTCATTATCACTTCTGTAGTTTTATAATTAATGTTTTGTAAATATTTGTGGAAGCTAAAATGTATGCTTAGAAATATATATTTTCTCTAATCAATACATTGATTAATCTTAATTAATGCTATATTCTTTTTCCGTAAAAATAAAACTATCTTTAAATTTGTCTCACATGCAAATACGTGCTAATGAGATATTATGTTAAATCAAATACGTCTATTTGTCTTACATGCCAAATAAGATTTAAAGTAAATTTGATTAAATTAACAAGCACCACAAGTATGATTGCAAAGCACCCCATTTTTTGAAATTAAGCATTAATTAAATATCATTTAAAATTTAAAATTTGTAATAAAAGCTATAAAAGGTAGCAACTAATAAAATTTTTGTTTCTATATTTTAATCCTTTTATTTTCTTATGTTTTAATAAAATCATTCGATTAATTGAATACTTTTTCCTTCGAAGTTATACTTTATAATTATGTAAAACTGTCTGAAGAACCATTCTTCGAACAGGTAAAAATAAATAATGATGGGAATATCTCAGTTGAAAAGAAGAAAAAAAAATATTTTAAAATTTTATATAACTAAATTAGTTATTTATTTATTTTTATTTTTTTGAAATATTTATGAAGGTTCTTAAGAAGGTTCACTTCAACAAAAAGACCAAATTATATCAGTTATGAAAAGTATATGAAAATAGTTTAATTAATAAACAAAAAGCATCAAAATATTTTATCCCATCATTAAGAGGACATTAATGAAACCTTATTCATTTTTATTCATCAACAAAAGTCTAATTAAGAAGAAGAGAGGTAAGAATGGCTAAAAAACATTTTACTATCTTTTTTTTTCTTTTCTTGGAGATAGAGGAAACTTAAATTTTATCCTGCATTAAAAATAAAATTTACTAAAAATGTTTAATATTTAATAATTAATTTTTTCACACTTCGCGGTTTGAAGAATCAAGCAATACTTTTATAGAATTTTTTTAATTTATATGTAGTAGGTTGGTACTTTATTTACGGCACACTAGAGCAGCTGAAAGGGCTATTGGCGACGGTCTGTGAAACATCCCTGACGATGATCCGAACACATGCCATCGCAATTTTGATCCCTTGCTTTGGTAGCCCAACGACCTGCGCGTGAAGTTGAGCACTTTACGGTAGAACAGTTTAACGAGGACCGATACCGCGCTTCCTCGGTCCCTACACAGGTTGATCAAAATGGTCACTCATCCACAATGAGACTAAAGGGTCACCACTGTCAGACTCTATATAGTAGTACACTGTAGACTCCGGATGACGTAAGATAAAAATGTAGATGGAGATCATGAACTTTATTCTGCCAAAAATCTAAAAACTCGCACTAAAAACGGTAAAAGATTTAGTTTTGAAGAACAATTATGAAATTTTACGACTGGAAGTTAGGAAAAAAGCTTAGAACTTTCGCTTGAACATGAGGGATTTTGATAAGCCGAAATATTTCAATAATAGCATTCCTGTGACATACCATTGAGGTTCCGTTGAGTTTAAGGCGCCACAATTTCGTGACTAATGACATGATGGTGGGGTGGCTGGGCAGCATTTCCCAGACAAGCTGATATCCACCGATCGAAAGCTGGTTGGGTTCCTAATAGCCACGTCATCAAAACCGAATGTCAGTTCTTCACAATGACTGCTCTGTGCGATCATGGCTCTGAATAGCTCAATGATCATTAAAAATCTGTTTTAGCATACTATACTTAACAATATACTATACTTAAAATATACTATACAAACTATACTTAAAAATATACAATACTTAATATTATACTTTTGCATACTATACTTAGGCACCCGTTTCCTAAGTTTCAAGTTCCTACATAACTCAAACGGTTTTGAAGTTACCCTCTAAGAGAAACAAACTCACAAAGCTCTTCCTTTTATGTGTATTACATTAATGCAAAAATCATTATACATCTTTAAAAAAAAAAATTTTGAGAGCTAGAAAATAATTATTTCTCACTATACATTCTAATTGCATGAAAACTTCTAAAGCATTGTTTTCCCTTTGCTTTGAAACACATGCAATGATAGTACTTGTAAATAGCCAATCTTACAGAACTTGTAAAAATAGATTTTGTAAATAGGTAATGTTACATTCCATTTTAGGTAATTAAAATACTAATCAAACTTAGATTTTTATTTCTGGTTGCAATATTCAAATTTCATAGGAAAAAAAAAATTTCACTCAATGCAGTGCAAATACGAATATATTCGAGAATAAAAAAAAACACACGCCCACAAGGCAAAGAAAATTGTGTTAATGCTTTGTTGAAATTTAATGAAATTGTAAATTGTGTTTTAAAAAAAGGTTGAAACACACTCCTTTAGATTTTCCTCAATTATATTACATAAATAAAAATATTTTAAAAAATTAGTTTGCTTGGTATTTTTGTTAAGATATTTCAAGGTATCTTTATTTTGGGTTAATTTTTTTAGAAGGGTTTCAAAGTTATGTAAAATTTTTAACTTGAATAAACTAATGTAATATTCTAACATAATTACAAAATAAAATTTGAAATTCTAGTAAGCTTAAAAATAATATTTTACTTCAGTTAAAATAAAACAGTAAAATTCATTAATCATTATTTTTCTTTTTCACAGTTTCTAACAGAAAAACTAACTTTTAGTGAAAGAAAGCTGTAAGTTATATTTTAGTGAATATAAGAATTTCCAAGTTTCAGAAAATATCACAACTGCAGAAAGCAGTTTACGAATTACGTTAGCTTAAAAAATTTTATTCCATTTGCTTTATTGCAAAGAAATTAATTTAAATAATTTATTTATTTTATTTAATTAATTAACTTAAACAATTAATTTATTTATTTAATTAATTTCCTTCAAAAGAAATTAATTAATTATTTTTTTATATTTTTCTCGGTTGGATATTCTTTCGATTTTGAAGAAGCTTTATAAATGCAAACCCAGCCTTTTTAAGAAAAGAAAAATCATTAGAACGGATAATCATTTTATTTTTTATTTTTTAATTTTTATCTTACTGTTTGTTTATTTTTGATAAGTTTCCTACGTTATATCATCATAAATATAAAAAAAAATTTAAAAATTTTATACTTCTTCAACAAACATAAATTACTTTAATTTTCTTTCTTTTTCTCGGTAAAATTTTCAAACTATTTATGTTTAAAAATAGACGTCTTTATTCATTTATCTTTTAAACGCGAAACCTCACCATTTTTAATCTTTTTCAAGATTCTATGTTTAATTATTATAGGCCCAAAAATAGTTTTCGTGGTATAATTGTCATGCCTTTCAAAAAAAAAAAACACACACACATTTTTCACATTTTCACAACTGTTTTAAAGACAATTAGAAATTATTTCAATTACCTATCCAATTTCTATTCAGACTAATTTTAAAAGTAAAACAGTAAAATCCAATTTTTTGAAAGCTGTTGACCAATATAGTTTAAAATTTTTTTTTATTTAAGCTTGATAGAGTAATAAGTACGTATTTAAATAAATGAAATATAAAATCAAATTAAATTACTAAATTTCTTTTCTTGTTTTTTTTTTGTAGATTGGAATGTGTAACCATATACTAATATATTCAATACATCATTTAGTCATTAAGTACTGTAATTTCATATTATTTATGTAAAATAACTTAAACTTCTTCTTTTTGTCTTTGTAACGTTCTTTGTCTTTTCTTTCATTTATTTCCATAAAATACATTTTTTCTGAGTTCTCATTGAAATTAATTTTATGCTGAGTAATGTAAAATCAAAGGTAATTGAAATAAATAAATTACGTTATATGCTAAAAGGAGATATTTCTGTATTGTGATCTGTGACGCCAACTAAAATTGCCAAAACGTCAAATGGATTTTAAACTTGCAATTTTTTTTCATAAAAATAAAAACATGTAGAGGTTTGCCGGTGGGTGGCTACAAGTTATACCCCTTAAGTATGTCTCCAGTGATTTTTTTTTTTGTTGAAGTTTTTACCGGGCTGGTACTGGAAAGTTTTCGTTATTCGGATTGTCGATTATTCTGCAGCAGATCACGATGCAAAAATCTTCTACGCTGAAGAAGTAATGTGTCAGCATTGTACATAGGCCATCTTTACTGCCTAAACAAACTGGTATCGACCAATCAAAAACTGAGTGAGCTTTAAGCCTCCACTGAGAATCCAACGTCAGTCCTTCACAATGACAACTCTGCGTCTTTAAGAGCTGAGCCACTAGGGCTGACCGAAGTGTGTGTAAGCCTAGTAAGTGGCTGCGTAAGGCACCGAAATCAAGGCTAGATTTAAATATAAAAACTTTTCACCGTTCCCGCCCCTCCCCTCTAAAAGCTTTTTTTGCTTTTTTTTAAAAAAAAAAAGATTAAATGAGCTTATTTTTCCAAAAATAAAGAGTTCAAATGTATCTAATACACTGGTAACAAAATAACCCTTTAAACCGTGTAGCAGTGCAGCAATCTTTGTTTTAGATCTTTTCACCAGTGCCGATGACATTCTGACCTTAAAATTTAAGATCTGCAGATGCAGATGACGGTCACTCATACAGACTAAGCAACACCTCCTAGAAAAGAGAAGGCCTCAGTTCGGATCAATTTAGTAGTCCGACATAATGAACATAATTTTCGCAACGGAGAAAAAAACGAAAGATGTCATTACGCTTGAACTACTGAAGGATAAAGTTTCTTTTTTATGATAACCCGTACAGAGGCCTTCTGTCTTCTAGGAGGCATTGTACTAAGGCCTGTTGAGTTTTCTTCCATATTTCTTCAATAGAACCCATTGAAGACGGGGAGAGTGACTTACCTACAGTCATTTTACCTCCCAAAATGTTCTAAGAAAAATTTGCTTTGTGAAGGTAAGGGCTTTTTATGTAAAGAAAAATGGGAAGTTGCAAATATTAGTGCAACACTGAAAATTGGTATATTCACAAAAAATTATTAATATAAATTTCTAAGAAAAGCAAATAAGCGAAAGATGATTTCTGATTTGTCGAAAAAATTACCAATTACTATCTTAAAGGAAGAATATAACGGACACTCCTTGAATTTCTTACTGCACAGTATTTATAAAGAATGTATCCATCTAATATTTTAATTAGTTTTTCAAATTCTGAAAGTATCAATGATTTCAAATTCAAGTTACTTTTTGCTTCTTTCTAAAAGTAAATACAAAATTGATTACTTCCCTTCAGTTAAATAATAATTTTGCAAATTTTCACTTTTCTGAATGTAATATTACTTTAAAAGTTTTATAATCATATTATTTTCTTTTATTTTACCAGTAAACGATTTTTCAACAATGCTTTAATTTGAGTTTTAAAAAAATTTAAAAATATAAAATTATTTTCCTTTTTATTAGTATGAAATAATGTGAACTTGTTGGATTATTTTTTTTTTTTTTTTATTAAATTAGTTTTATTTTCCTCCCTTCTATTGCACTTTCTTTTTCTGTGATTTGAAATATTTCCTCTTTAAATTAAAGTAATTAATTAATTTTTCTTTAATTTCATAATTTTGTTAAGGCAGACTTTCAAAAAATAATATGCCATTTCATTGATTTAATAGTGATTTTTCAGATTTCAAAATTTTATGAACTTTTTATTTCTGTGACTTAATTTTCCTTATTTGTGATTTCTCAATATTAAACTTAAAATTCCGCCAAATTTGAATAAAATTAAAAATTATAAGATTGTTTGTCACCTCTTCTACTGATAGATTATAATCTTTATACAATAAATTTTCTAAAAAAAATTCAAAATATTGGATTTTGTTTCCTTGTGTTAAAATTTATTGCTTTCTTACTTTTTATTCTTTAAATAGCAATATTTTTAAAATTTCCTAAATATTTACAAATTTAAAAATTGCATCACTGTATGTAGTTTTTTTCTAGAAAGCTGTAAAAATTTTGAAATTTTATAAAAGCGTCAATTTTTTGAGATATTAAGACATTTATCACATTTATTTTTTAAGCTTTAGTTATTCATTAAGTTTTAGTGTTTTTTAAATTTCAGTGATCAATCGATTTTGGTGATATATTAAGTGATCCGGAAATTAATGACGTTTTTGTTACATTAAATGCAACAATATATTTTAACTACCTTTTCAGTTTAATCAATGATGTAAAGATCCACGTTATCAGAAATCTTTTGCTATCTAGCCTACAAAATTTAAATGCCGAATTGATGAAAATCATTTGCACTTTCGAGCAAAATATCAGGAGCGGCCATTTTGGAAATGTTATAGCAATCAGAATGCATGGAAATCTGATGATGTAAAGTCGAGTAATTGTGATGGATGATTGAAGTACACCTACCTTTATTCATTAAATTTTACACTATTGTTCAAGACCTTGCTGTGCGAAACAATGCATGAAAAAAAATTATGAATAGGAAGGATGAATAAAGTAAAGAAATTTTCTGATATTTATTATAAATATTTAGTAGTGAATTTAAATAATCAAGTAAGAAACTTTTGAATAAAACCTCTGTATACATATTAAAATCAAATGTGTACATTTGATAAATTTTTCTTTTTTTGCAATTTTTTGTTAATGTTTTGAATTTTGACATGCTAAAATGTGAATCAAAACGAAATGTTTTACCTTGTTATTTAATTTTTTAATCATTATCAAATAAAATAATACCTAAATATGAAAAGGTAAGATATTCAGATTAGATTTAGATATAAAGTAATTCGTAAGATATTAAATTTTAAAATATAAAAAGACATAGGTGTTGCACGCAATCAATTTTTTTTTTTCAGTTAAGAATTCCAGGCATAAATCATAAGTTGATAAAATTTTGAATGTAATATAGATATCTAATATTTTGATTGCTCTTTTGAAATTGTTTGGGGTAGAACAATTTTTTTCGCTGTATGGAATTTAAATAAATGTACATTATTATATAAGCATTTAAAAAATAAATAAATAAAATTTGAAGAATTTGACTTGTTTGTAAAATTATGAATGAAATTTATTTTACTCCGTACATATTTATTATTTTTATCCTTACATGGTTGCCACTCTTTAGTTCTCAGGACTGAAATGATGTGAGAGCATGTAGTGTTGCCATAAATAGAGAGTTCTGCTGTACGCCACCTATAGCCCATTTCTATTGCTAATATTTCTCAGAAATAGTTTACTGCCATCTATATTCGATTTACAAAATTAACAACTCTTATGAGTTTGTTTCGGTGTTTTAGAAAAACAGAAATAGGTGGCTATCAACTCTAGGTTTTTAACCTACAGCTAGTAACAACAAACAAACGGGAAAAAAAGCATTTGACACTGATCATTTATTCAAAAAAAGACCTATTAATTCAACTGTTGAAAAAATTGATCTGTCAAGAGTAGTAGGGGGGAAATACAAGTAAGTTATGGATATGAAAAAGTATCTTGATCTGTCTAGCCAACTAGAATAATGGATTTTAAACTTGCGCATTTTTTTTTTTAAATAAAAACGTATAGAGTTTTGCCCTTGAGTGGTTGAGAGTTATAAATCTCCCCTACCCGAGTTCTCTCCTTCTGTGATTTTTTTTTCTTCTGATAGTTTTTGTTGGCTTAAGTTACGAAGACTTGGAGCACAGATCGCAATCCTGAGATTTTAACTTTATTTCAATTAGTCTTTACACAAAATTATTTTGTGTGGCATCGAAATCATGGGTAACAACCTTGGTAATTAATCACTTAGTGCTTATATTTTTAATGGCAGTCTAAAATCGAAAGAATTAAGGTTTTTAGTTCAAAACGGATATCCTGTTGACTTATTTATAAACATATCTGACAAAAGCATGAAAATTTATTTTATAATAATTTTTAAACTTTACGAGAAAACAATCTAATATATCCTTTTTTCTTGTAACTTTTTCCTTTGAAACTAATTGATTCGGATTCAGGAAAATTAATCTCAATTGCAAATGATATAATGTTGATTCCAGTGTTCAAATTGCCAGTTATAACTGACAGAGTGTAAGCATCAGTTTTGAAATTTTATTACAGATGAAAATTTTAAAGTAAGATAAGACCTTATAAAAGGAATTCTTACAACTGTATAACTTAAATGTGTATAAAAATGATTTTACCAAAATGTGTATGCTATGTCAAACCGTGACATTTTTAATCTTATAATAATATACACAATAAGCTAGGTAGGAAGTGATTGGAAATTTTAACAATAAATTATTTAGTATATCCAAAACTTTCTTGATCTGGAATAGGGTTGGCATTAAATCCCTTTATTTTTTAAAAACTAATCATTGATTTAAATTGATTTTTTTTAGTACAAAATCATTGATTCAGGTAAAAAATATATAATCTTTTATATGGTATAGTTTTTAAATAGTATAGTTTTTTTGTTGTTTTTTTTTTTTTCCAAGTTCGATCTCAGTGGTAGTAAAGATTTTATACAGAGAAATAACCAGAATAAGTCTGCAGATTATTACTTGATGTTTAAAATAGACTTAATAATACAGTACAGAACCAGTTATCCGGAAATCAGAAAACCGGAAAACCAAAAAACCGGAACGAAATTCGATAAATTTTCCCGCAATTTTTAAAAAAAAAATTTTCCTCATAGGATTTTTCTTTCTTTTTTGAAAGATGTTTACCTTACAATCATTTCAGAAATAATCATTAGTGTATTACCTCATCGTTTTTTCTTATTTTTAAGATTATTTCCAAATATTTTATTTTTTTAGTTGGGTTTAACACTAAAAAAAACGGCTTTTTGTAGCGATTCAGAAAACCGGAAAAATCAGTTATCCGGAATAGCGATAGTCCCGATCGTTCCGGATAATCGGTTCTCTACTGTAATAAAAAAAGACTGAACGTGGATTAAAGTGATGTGAAATGTTAAAACTTTTATGAACTGTATGTAAAATTATTTGCTGTTTAATAAGCATGTTTCACATATATCTATTAAATTATATGTTTAAAATTTATTAAACATGCAGTGTATGTATATTAATAATGGTGAAAAGTCATTCTGCAAAGAGAGAGTAATTTAGAATCTTTGTTTTTTTTTCCCCTTATCTAAATTAGATTTGTTTTTTTTTTCATTTGATATCTAACATATTTTGTCTTTTTCTTTACAAATTCCTGAGAGTATTGAGTTTGAATAGAAGCAGCTAAGAGTTTATTTTCTTCAGTAATTAATTTGTAATAATTGTATAATAAAATTTTAGAATTGTTTTTAAATAATATTAAACATTATTTGTATTTTTTTGTCGAGCTCTGTTTGTTATGTCTAAAAATTCAAAATAATAATTTAAAATTAAAAAAATCCAATTTGAATAATAAAAAAAGAAAAGCATTTATCATGTTTTTTGCCATTTGTGGTCAAGAAAATTGCCAGCCCTGATTATAAGTTCCTATTTATTTATTTCTACTTTATTTCAGAATATCGCCAAAAGTTATTGGCTGCAGCAAGAAGGTTAATGAAGAAAATACGAACAGTTGTATGAGAGTCACAACTCACATCCAACTATGTCTACTTTTTATTTCTGTAAGTGCCTACGTATATAGTTATGGACACTGGTGCTCTAATAATTAACATTTCATGATATCAAATTGAAACTGACTGGTCATTCTGCTTTTTTGTATCTTTGAAAAAGGTTATAATCATCTCTACAGTTTATGGATTTTTATTTGATTTCATTTTAATTAAAAGTCTCATTCAGATAGTATATATATCATGCGTTTTAGTCGAAAAAAACATTTAAATGTCCAAAATGTTACTCATAGTGAAAAGCCTTATTCTTGTGTTGTATGCAATGTTGGTTTTTCTATAAAAAGTTCTTTAATTAGGCATGCTCTTGTTCATTCGGGTGTAAACCCATATTCTTGTAATATATGTAATAAGAATTTTTCTCAGAAAAATAATTTAAAAAAGCATAATTTAATCCATACTGGTGAAAAACCTTATTCTTGTAGCAAATGTGATATGCAGTTTACTCGAAAAGATCAATTAAATACGCATAATATTGTTCATACTGGTAAAAAACCTTACTCTTGTAATGTATGTAATATGTGTTTTTCTGAAAAGAGTATTTTAAATAGACATAATCTTGTTCATACTGGTGAAAAACCTTATTCTTGTAATGTATGTAATAAGTGTTTTTCTCAAAAAGGTCATATGAGAGAACATTATCTTATTCATACTGGAGAAAAGCCTTTTTCTTGTACTATATGTAATATGTGTTTTTCTCGAAAGAATCATTTAAATAGACATAATCTTACTCATACTGGTGAAAAGCCTTATTCTTGTAATGTATGTAATATGTGTTTTTCTCAAAGAAATGATTTAAAAAGACATAACTTGATTCATACTGGTGAAAAACCTTATTCATGTAATGTATGTAACAAGCGTTTTTCACTAAATAAGCATTTATCTAGACATAATCTTGTTCATTCTGGTGAAAAACCTTATGTGTGCAGTATATGTGATATAGGGTTTACTGAAAAAAGATCGTTGACTAGGCACCAACTTATTCATTCTGGTGAAAAGTCTCTTGTAGTATAGTCAAAAATTGATGCATGTTAATTCATTTTTACTTGCTGCAATGAAAAAAGTAAGTACTATTGTGCTAATGCTAATATACTTGAAGTAATAATTAAACATGAACATTTTTATTCTGGTTTTGTTGTATAAATAAAAATCATAAAAAAATTTATATATATATTAATATTGTTATAAAGATAAAAAACAGAAATTGCAAATTTAAAGCTCCTCCCTAAATAATAAAACTTAATTGTTAAGGACAATTTATTGAAAAATTATTTAGATTAACTTGCAGACTTGTATGATTTACGTCTGTAAATTTTACAAGTATGCAAGTTAATCTAAATATAATTTAAAAGTGTATTTAAACTAAACTACAATCAAAGTTTTTGATTCAATTATAAGTATTAATTTTTCTTTTGTGTTTACTCTATATTTTTGTCTATTCACAGTTTCAAATCTCTTATAACTCCAAAACTACTAGTTGTGGCTATTTAATATCAAGATTGTTTCTTTAAAACATTATGTTTTGAACTCAAACAATTTTAGGGCGATTCCACTGTACACAACCAGATGGTCAAGACATTAAAATTAATAATATGCAAACGATCTATCATTTTAAAGGTAAGAAACAGAAGATTTAAAAATAATGACTTTCAACTTATTAATATCAGTTTTCAATACGCAATTGACTGTTAAATGAAGGGCTACGTCATTCAAAATTTTTTACACGAATAGTGAATCTCTAAAAAATAGTTTGTTTTTTTAAAAGTTTTACATTAAAAATGAAATAAATAATAATTAAAGTAAACTGTATCATGACAGGTTATCTAGCACAAATGTGTAGAAGCATTTCATTCAAATTTTGATTTTAAAAAAAATTTCCCAAGATGCACATTTAATATTTTACTTCAGTCTTGAAAATATATAATTAATTGTATTCTACCAATAAGATTTAGCATAAAAATATTTTTTCTGTTTAAAGCAAGATTCTATGTCTCATTTGTATAGTATTGTAATATATTTTGATTTTGAATGTAATAAATTTTACTGGAATAAATGTTTTTACTGTAAATTATTTTTACATCATATTTTTCTTTATAAAATTAATTGAAATATGAATAAAACCATCTATATATTCTTTTAATTTAGTTTAGAATATTTTGTTTCACCCCAGTAACCTAATAAAATCTGTATAACTATGCTGTACCTAAAGCTATTTGTATTATGAACTTAAAATTGATTTTTTTTTTATTATGAACTTAAAATTAATAATTGATAAATAATATTAAATTTTATTATTTATTTTTTAGAGATAAGCAACTAAATTTAAATTTTTGGATAATTAAATTTGTTTTTTTATTTATTTTATTTTTTTTTCTTTGAGAAAAGCAATTTTGGCCTGTATTCACAAAAATTTGTTGAGTTTAAGCATATGCTTTTACTTCAGCTAGCACAGATGATTCTTAAAAGGTTACCTTATGCATTCAGCAGATGTATGTATGAGACCTTTCTAATAAAAGCAAAGGCATAATTAGGGCTTACAGTGCCAAGGGCAAAATCAGTTTTTGCTCCCCCAGATGCATAATATATAGTAGATAATATAATCTCGGGCTTAAAACCAAATTCAATAATTCAGCTTTTCATTGAATAAGATTTTGCAATTTTAAATTAGGATAACTCAACATCTTGTAAACATTCATCTGATTTGTCGAAAGTCGAACAGTACATGTTACTAATGCAGTCTCTGTTACAATTAGATGTTTATTATTTTCGATTGAATGATAAACGTTTATTGTTTCTTACTGCGACGCCAACTTGCAAAAAATTATAAATCGACATGCAAAACAAACTTCAATGATAATAAACATCCTATTTAATTTTTAGGTAGCTGGGATAAAAATGGGAATTAGTTAATGGGCCTGTAATTAGCAGATAAAAGTATTTAAAAAAGGAAAAATTTTATTCTGAATTTCATTTTAACTTATTTTTTAAAAATTTAGGGGAGAGATATATGTTCTCTCTTGCCCTCCACTAACTACGTCACTAAATACAAGATACTTGATTAATATCGTCTGCTCTGATACATCAAACAATAGATAGTAAAAATGTGTGATACGATTATTTAATTTTATACAGGTGATAAAAAAAAGCGATAAAATAATCATTTTGCCAGCTAAATCTATCTCTTTTGATTTTTTAAAAAAAAATTGTTACAGAATGTAAAAAAAAAAAAAAGATTATGTTGTAAAAAATTTTTCCTTTGTTTTTCTTTCGTGTTATCTACAGTTCACAAAAAACAAAAAAAAGCTACCACCCTGAATGACTTTTATTCTAATATCTGGATCTTCACTTTCCATGACTCAATGGTTCAAAGGGATGACCTCAAATATGCTAACTAATTAGTGCAAACTATATTTTAAGTTTCGAAATCAAACACGAAAACGGACTAACTCTGAATAAATTTACCTTTTTTTCGACGAATTCGGAATTCTGACCCCAAAATATAGGGAGTAGTCCCAATAGTTTGGTCAGGACTGTGGTCTGAAGCTTAGACCCCTAATGTTAAATACTTTTTGCGTATTTCACGTTATCTCGAGAATTTTTTTATCGAATCGAAAATTTTTTGCACGCAATTATGAAATTCGTTTATCTAAAGATAATTCCGTGCACAATCAACTTAGTAAATATTTATTATTTTAATTAATAATAGTCGAAAAACTTTTGAATTGTTAGGTATACAATTTATTGCATCATTTTAAAGAATACAATTTTAAATGGCAAAATGCAGAATTTGTGCGAAATCGATCAAATTGGTCTTGAGAAATTTAATTTTAAAAATGCGAATTTTTCATATAACGAATATCATTTTACCATTAAACTGACTTTTACAGGATAAAAAATGTAATAAAACACATTGATCCACCTCTTCCAGCAGGAAATCGATGAAAATTTAAAGAAGCTATTTAATGGGAAAAAATAATGTTTCAGTATTTCAGATAAAAGGTAGAATTTATAATGGAACATTTGGTTTTAAATTAATATTTTGAAGGAAAAAAAAACTAAAGGCGGAAAACACCAAACTAATTATTTTGGCGACATATATTCTCGAAAACCTGGATTTCATATTGGTGAGACTGCTTTGAAAGATACCACACGATGGAGAACGATAAAATATAATTTTTACATAAAATTAAAACGTGTTGTTTATTGAGTTACATATACCTAAAGTTTAAAAAGTATTTAATAAATTTTATTTTTTCTTCATAATCTTGCATATTTTTTCTTCATAATCTTATGTATTACTGTTCGTTCAACTATCATTAATTCGACCAGCATGACACCCATGTATAAACTTAATACTACTGCAAAGGGTTAAAGTGTCGTTAAGTTTCAAATTGCGTTTATGCATCAACCATGACGTTTGTTATTCATTAAAAAATATACTATTAATATAAAAAAGATGAGTGAATGCTTCGGTATATTTTTTATTTAAAATACACCCACAGTAGATTAGGTGATATACTAGGAACAGACATCGTTAGACACTGTCTGTTCCTAGTATATCACCCAAGTCAAGTATTGCTTGCTGCGGTCAGTGTGTGGTGGGTGAGAGCTTTGATTAGCCTGCGAAGGAACCGAGTAAGTGCGTTATGGGTCCTACGATTCTTGAGGTTTTTTATTCGACCTTAATATCGATTTAATCCAAATATTTTTCTGCAACATTCAAGAAAAGCAATTACGTCAAACCACGAAAATTGACTTGTCTTTAAAATTTCAAATAACTTGCGCAGCTCTAGTGCGACATAAATAAAGTACCTATCTTAAAAATTTTCAAGTTAATTTCTTACGATCATTTTAATAACGAGACGTAGTGTATTTCTATGGGAAGAATCCACTCTTTTGGTCACAAGAAGGATTTGGAGAAAGCAAATCGAGTTAAGTTGATTATCGTCGAGTCACCTTTTACTTGGATTCTTCTAAATTTCTCAGACTATTTCTCCTTTCATATGCAGCATCATTTCTTAATTAAACCTAAAACACCTTCTGATGTTTTTAAATTGTGGCTTGGGTTTTTAAATTGCGGCTTGGTGTGCAATGCATTCTCACTGCATTAGAACAGTCTTACTGCATACGACTCGCATATGCTATCGAACGTCAATTTTGCAGGCACGTCAAAAGAGCAATCACATTTAGTTTAAATGAACTAGTGCTATCTGCTGTTGTAGTTCATTTGGGTCGCATTAGAGCTGCACAAAGGTCTATAGGTGACGGTCTGAGAAATATCCCTGAGGATGATCCGAAGACATGCCATCACAATTTTGATCCTCTGTAGAGGGGATGGTAACCCCGCTTCACTAGCCCGACCACCTGCACGCGAAGCCGAGCAATTTACGATAGAACAGTTTAACGAGGACCAATACCGCACACTCTTGGACCTTACGCAGACTAATCCAAATGGTCAACCACCTGCACACTGACCGCAGCCAGTGCTGTTTGACTTCGGTGACCAACTAGACCAGTGGTTCCCAACCTTTTCTGAGCCATCGCCCCCTCTTGGGGTTGGTTGACACACATCGCCCCTTTTTCTTTTTGCTCAAAATCATTCATTGCTGCTTGTGAGCACCCAAACGCTAAGTTATATTTGATTTTAATTTAAATTGTAATGCAAATAGGGAGGCAATTTTATCCAGCCATTTTTATTAATTAAAAAAAAAATGTGCATCCTTTTTTTTTCAAAAATAAATTATTTTTAAAATGGAATAATCAAAACAAAAGTACATTTTTTAAAATTCATATTTTAATATAATCAAGAAAAAGTTAAAACGTTTGCAACTAAAATTTGAGGAAAAAATGAAGAGTGAGAAAGTACATTTTTACCACTTCAATGACTGCCCTGTGCTTGGTTTATTTCAGTTAAAGCTTGAATGTCAGGTTTTTTTGTTCGTCAGATTTAAACGCAGGTCGCAGGTCTCCTTTGAAGCAAATGTCCAACCTATTTCTTTGCTTTGTCAGGNAGTACATTTTTACCACTTCAATGACTGCCCTGTGCTTGGTGTATTTCAGTTAAAGCTTGAATGTCAGGTTTTTTTGTTCGTCAGATTTAAACGCAGGTCGCAGGTCTCCTTTGAAGCAAATGTCCAACCTATGTCAGGAGCTGTATGACAGAACTAAATCCTCTCTCCACTAAATGTTGACGGTAACGAGATGAGGAGCGGCTCAGTTTGTTTCCACAATTGTGGATAAGTGTCTCTAAGCTTTACCCAAGCTAACTCGTAACCGTATTTTTTAAAGACGACTTTAGCATACTTCAAATCTAGAAACTCAGTCTGCTAAGAGGAAGTTAGCTTATCCACAACTTCAAAAGAGAAAGGATCGAAAATCCAATCCGGAATTTCCAATTTCATCAAATCTTGATTCCATATCAGTTTTTAACTGGTCAAGGTGATCAGTAAAAATTAAGATTTTATTTTCGAGAATCTCGATATCTGCCATTGACCACTTTCTAAGAGTTGGAAATTTGCATTAACTCTTTGCGACCAATGTTTGACTTGTAGATATCAAACTTGGCGATGAAGATATGATTTCTTTAGCCTTGATTAAGTTCACTTTATTTCCTTGAAGTTTTACGTTTATTTCGTACATTTTTTCCAAATATCCGTGAGGTACGCAGTTTCTAACTTGCGTTGCTTCAAAATCTCGCTTAAAACAGGATCAGTGGTGTCGAAAAACTCAGTAACCGAGTGAAACGATTCGAAAAAACGACGCAAGCAGTTTCCTTTTGAAAGCCATCTCACATCTGTATGTAGGAGCAAGCGTTCGAAATCTTCATCATTTTCACATCAAAATTCTCGGAACAAACGGTCATTGAGAGAATCAGCTTTGATTTTATTGATGCCAGAAATGACGAATTGTAAAGTGTCATGCAGGGCAACACTCAACTTTTTTGCAGAAAAATGTTGACCATGAATGACACAATGAATGGTGATGACCACCACAGTACTTCTTTTTTATGGTGCGCTAGAAGCCCAGTATGACGACCAGACATGGCAGGAGCACCATCTGTCACACAAGCACTTACGTTTGCAAGGGGAATTTCTTTTTCCACAAAATAGTCTTTGACCAATTTAAAAACCTACGAACATTTTTTATCAGTGATCAAAGCTCTTGTAAACAACTTTTCCTCGTTCATCCAATCTCCTTACTCTCATATATGAATCTCACGTAAGCTAATACAATAGCACAGTTGAGTCATCAATCTGCAACGCAAATTTACCTTCTCTCATAAATTTGATGAGTTTTGATTCAACGTCTGCGGCCATCTCATCAATAAGCCTGGAAACAGTATTATTGCTCAGAGAATTTATCTTATTGCTCGATCGCTCACCCAACATGATTTCAACAATTTTTTTAGTAGCAGGTAAAATAAGAGTTTACCAATTGTGTGAGGTTTAGAGTTATATAAATGTTTCGTCTATCAATCCGTTTCTCCTATTATATGCCTTTTTAAATCGGAGGGATGGGAATGAGACGAGAGAGGAACATTTGAAGAGAAGAAGGTATATAAAAGACCATGACTTTCAACAAAAGAGAATTCTTAAAGGTCAAATTTCAGCCAGCGATACCAAAACGTATGACGAAAACGATCCTGAACTTGAAATATTTTAATTTTTAACTATCGTAATTCTTTATCTACACCAGAACCATAAGCTTCATATATGTTTTCAATTTCGATCTTAAATAGCTTTTGTCATTAATATTACATATTAGCAATTTTTATCTTTTCAATACTCGTCGCCCCCTTATCACCCCCCTAAGGATTATCGCTCCCATGAGGAGCTCTATCGCCCCCAGGTTGGGAACCACTGAACTAGACTATCCCCTAAAATTCTATTTTCCTTTTATTTTATTTTCGATCAACACTCCCCGCTGCTTTTTACCCCCTTATTTTACATCGATTGGAGGTGCGTGCCTTATTGCATAGGTACTCCGTTGCTCATATGCTACACCTCTCGCCCTTGACTTCGGTGATCTGCTGGGAACCGTGTCTTAACGATCAGTCCACTGCGGGACACTAGTGCTACCTACTTCTTGTTCAAAAACAATTTTTAAGATATTTTTTTAAAATTTTGAGTTGGTTTGTAAGGCAAGCAGAAATAAGTAGCTATAAATGGTACGTTTACTAGATTGCCAATTTTTCAAAACAAACAAACGAGCGTAGTGGAAATTTGTACAAGAGTATTTTGTTCTAGAAGCAATAAAGTACTGCAAAAAAAGTTTGCATTGTGTAAGTATGATATAAAGTAGACACTTTATTAAATCCTATTATTTTAAGATTAGGCTATATTGAAGAAAACTATAATTTGGTATAAACTGAATGAAATGGAAGAGATCCTGAATGAACACAGCTCATTCAAAAATTAGACATAAATGGGTTAAAACTATAGATATTTTATTTTTTATGATATTTGACGTGATAAATGAAACATCTAATGGGGAGCTATTTTGGACACATTAACAATTTTGTCAAAATACCATATTATATGTAATTTTTAACTCATGAAGTATTTTTTTAACAATAATTTTGATGTTTATCTTCATTCTGGCTTATATCTAGAATTACAAAGTTGTTTTGTTTTCCCATAATAAACTTTTTTAAAAAAGGTTGAGCGACGTGGCTAGTGTGTGCGAACTTGATAACTTGTATTTGTGTTATCTAACTCTGAAAGATTTATCTATAACTAAAAATGCAATTAATTTCAATCTAAGCCTTATTGGAATATTAACATTGTTATATTTTAATTAAAGTACAATTATAATGGAGCATTTTACAATATTGAGAGACAGTTTAAATACATTTGAAAACTATTATTCAACTTGATTTAACTAAAAACAAAAACTCAATTTTTAGTTGAACCAATTTTAATGGGTTTATCTAAGCCCTAGCTTTAAATTGATGATGAAATGGCCCAAATGGACAGCATGGAGTGCATGGTGAAGCAATATTTTTCTTATTTGAGCAGTGTAAACAAATCACGAAAGTGAAAACAGGATTGTTTGTGGTTATTCTGTTTTAGTTTAATGTATGACAAAAAATACATATATATGAAAACTTTGTTTTCTTTATTAATTCATCTACATTGAATTATATTCTTTTAACAAACCTGATAAAAAAAAAACTTATTTAAATTTTCTGAAAACCTTTAAAAAAAGTGACTTCAGACTTAAACCACTACTTGTATATGAATAATTCATTTTACAAAATCATTCTAATTTAGAAAATAAATAACATAAAATGTATTATATTTGTAACAAATTCATTCATTCAACATATCTTTTAATAAAATATCTGCACTAATGCGTATTTTGTGTGTCTACTTTTGTCCCACAAAGACAACTGTTTGTTTGAGCCTACTGCTGATTAATTGAAATTATGCAGAGCAAAAGTTAATATCAAAATTAGTAATAAAAAAAAGTATTATTATAACATATTATGACTACTTGTTGAAACTTTAAAAAGAAAAAAAGATATAGTAATAAAAGAGTAAAGAGAAAATTACTTTTGCAACTTAAAAACCTACTGTTACAAATTTCTACACAGTATTCACAGTGTTTTTATACAACTACTCATAATAGTGTTAATCAATGATGCCCATCACTCACAGAAGAAATTTGACTGAAAAATAATAAGTTTAAGAAAGCTAGAAAATAAAATTTTCTAGCTGTCCATTCGAGGCCCATGTCCGAACTACACCCTGTCCCGTATTATTCATATCTATAAAAAGTTTTGTATTATAAGCAGGGTTGGCAAGTTTTTGACACATGACAATTTTTACCATGGTTTTTACCGTCATGTCAAAACCCCATAGTTTTGGTAAGACTTTATTTTTATTTTTATTTGAGTTTAACTGCTTATAATTTAAAATTAATTCATTTTTCTGCAATAAAATTAGAAAAAAAGTTGTTAATAAATATTTAAGAACTGATTCTTGCATTTTCCCAACATGAATATATCAAAACATAATATTTGAAGTAAAATATTAGGATACTTAAAAAATTTTTTAACATTTCCAAGCATCATTTTGTTTGGCATATTACATTACTATTACTGAAGAATGTCAAGATTGATTACTTTCATTCTTAAAATCTTGCTATGAGAAACACATGTACACATAAAAAGAAAGCCTCATAAACCCCGTGGCAGAAACACGGCAACACAGCGACTGAGTTCTTGCAGAAAGATTTTTTTTATTTGGGAAATAAAAATTTTTGGTTTGCCACAAACAAAAGTTCTCAAAATAAATTCTGCAGAAACAGAAGCTGTTTTACCAACAAAAAAAATCATTTTCTTCAGAAACAAAAAAATTCTGCAGAAGCAATAATGGTTCTGCAAACTTTTTTTCTTACAGANAGGATACTAAAAAAAAATTTCAACATTTCCAAGCATCATTTTGTTTGGCATATTACATTACTGAAGAATGTCAAGATTGATTACTTTCATTCTTAAAATCTTGCTATGAGAAACACATGTACACATAAAAAGAAAGCCTCATAAAATAAATTTTTCTTATCAATTTTACTTTCAATATTTTACATAGAAATGAGACATGTAAAAACCTGGGAAATCCTTTTAAAGTTTCAATATTTCTGTATGAATGTATATCCTTCTATAAGAATACACGTATATAGTTGCAAAATCAATAGCAATCATTTACAACATATTTACCTTCTCTCATAAATTTGATGAGTTTTGATTCAACGTCTGCNTTGCCCGCTATATGCCATAAATTAAAGAAAACAGTTGGTTTTTGACAGTTTTTACCAGTAAAAACACGGTTTTTACCACTGTCATGTCAAAAACCAGTTTTTGATGGCAAAAACCCAACCCTGATTATAAGCTTTCTAAAATTAATCATTTTAAACTTAAATAAATTTTGGTATTTCATAAAGATATTTCTGGAAAAATTTCTTTAGTTTAGGTGAATTTAAGTTTTAAAAAAATTATAACACTATGTATAATTTCAATAGTTTTCAGGTTCGATTGCTTTGATTTTTCTTCTTAATAAACAACTAATTAACTATTGACAAAGTATGCAAAATTTTATTGTGCTTTAAATGTATATAATTTCATAAAACCTAAAATGAAAAACATAATCATTGAATTTTCAATAAAATTCAGATCAATTTTGCATGGTGTTGATTAATTCTATGTCATTGCTTATTTACTTTTTCATTTTTTCATGGAAGGAACAGATATTTAGTTAGTCTTCATAAACATTTATTTTGTGTGGGACCAAAATTGTGGGTATGTTATATAAGTTGGTAACTACTGTAATAATTAATAACTAGGCACATACTCTGTTTTTAATGACGTGTTGTCTATAATCAAAAGAGTGATGCTATGCAAATTTTTATTCTACAATTTTAAAGATAACCGAGAGAAACATGGAAACTTACATTGTAACTTTCAAAAATACTCAGTAATCCTCGCCTCAAAAAGTGAGTAATCAAAGGCGTGATTTTAATTTTTTGTCTCGTAATATATATGGTCAATTTCACAGTATTGTGCATGTTGTGGACTTGACATTAACGAAGTTTGAATACTCATAATTAGGGCTGGGATAGCCTGGTTTGTAGGGCACTGGGCTCATGTCTAATAGGTTGTGGGTTCGATCCCTGCCGGCCAAAGACTCCCCATGTAGTAAATGGTGACTGGTGCTCCTCCATGTTCCTATAACAAATCATACGTCTGGGGGTACTGATCCAGGAATTTCCTTGTCTTCTGGATTGGTTAAAAATTATAAGGCTACAGAGTTGAATATTAATAGTCGTAAACCCAAAATTGGGTCTGCTGCTTAACTGAATATATGTTGATTTAACCAAACCGCTATTTGTTGCATTTCACTATTTAAAATAATTTTATTACCAAAATGAAAATTCAGCGTTGAACCATGAGGTAGCTAGTTCTTGAGGATAATCTTATAATAATGTTCACGAAACCATGTTTGGATGATTTTTACAGTTTTATCAGTGTTTAAATGTATCCAAAACTTTCCTTGTTCTAAAAGTTTTCCAACCCTCAATTTAATTTTGATTCCTTTTTCGAATTTTTATTTTAGAATATCATTAAAGGCTATTGGGTGCAGTAGAATGGTTAATGAATGAACTGCGAATGGGTTTTGCCTGAGGATCACATCAACTTAAAAAAACAACTAAATAAGGAAACAAATCTGCTGTTCCTACTTAGCAAGGCAATTTTCCATCTTTGCCTTAATTCAAGAACGTAATTTTTCATTGTATTTCATTCTATGAATATGTGAGAAAATAAAGTTACATATATATGTAATTAGTTATGGATTCTGATGCTTTAACAATAGACATTTGATAATAGTAACCTGAAACTGACTGATCAACTGCATTCCTTATTATACTATCTAAGAGTACCTGCCTTTTTTTTAAAAAAAAAGGGGGGTTATATTCATTTTAATAAAAAGTAATATTTGAGCGATATATATAACATGGGTTTTGCTAAAAAAAGTCGTTGTGTAAAGCCATATTCTTGTACTGTATGCAATATGTGTTTTTCTAAAACAAGTGCTTTAATTAGACATAGTCTTGTTCATTCGGGTGAAAAACCTTATTCTTGCAATATGTGTAATAAGCGTTTTACTCAAAAAAGTAATTTAAAAAATCATCACCTACTTCATTCTGGCAAAAAGCCTTATTCTTGTAGCACGTGCAATATGTGTTTTACTCGAAAAAATCAATTGAATACACATAATATTGTTCATACTGGTGAAAAGCCTTACTCCTGTAGTGTATGTAATATGTGTTTTTCTGAAAAAAGTGTTTTAAATAGACATAAACTTGTTCATACTGGTGAAAAACCTTTTTCTTGTAATCTCTGCAATATGTGTTTTTCTCAAAAAGGTCATTTAAATCGACATATTCTTGCTCATACTGGTGAAAAACCTTATTCTTGTAATGTGTGTAATAAACGTTTTTCTCAAAAAACTTACTTAAATAAACATAGTTTAGTTCATTCAGGTGTAAGACCATACTCTTGTAGTATATGTAATATGGGTTTTTATCAAAAAAGTGATCTAAATAGACACAGTTTTGTTCATACTGGTGAGAAGCCTTATTCTTGTACTGTATGTAATAGGTCTTTTTCTCAAAAGAATCGTTTAAATATGCATAATCGTATTCATGCTGACAAAGAAGCGATTTAAATAGTCAAAATTTTGTTCTTATTATTGGAAAACTTTATTCTTGTAATGTATGTGAAATAAAAAAAAATCATAATCATTGTTAAAAGTTGTGAATTTTTAATCTTCATTTTAGTGAAAAGTCTTGTTCATTTAATATGTATGACATATCTTATTTGTGAGAAAGTCGTGTAAATGCACAAAGTCTGTTTCATACTGGTAAAAATCTGTAGTAATATGCAATGGACATTTTTCTGGAACTAGTCCTTTAATTAGACCTTGTTTTGTTCATTTGGATGAAAAACCTTACTCTTGTAACGTTCACAAGGTGAGTTTTATTCAACTAAGTGAGTTTTATTCAATTCAAAGACACAGCTTTGTTCATTCCGGTGAAAAGCCTTATTCTTGTAGTATTTGCAGCAAAAGTTTTTCTCAAAAAGGTCATTTAAATAAACATAATCTTGTCTCCATTCTGGTGCATGGCCATGTTCATGTAGTATGGGTTTTTGTCAAAAATGTGATTTAAATAGGCATTATCTTGTTCATACTGGTGAAAAGCCTTATTCTTTTACAATATGTAACAAGTGTTTTTTTTCGAAAAAATCATCTAAATACACATAATCGTACTCATATTGGTGAAAAGTCTTATTTTATATCATTTTTAAAGCTTAAAATGTATATTTTAATGTTATGCAGCTTGATTTTTATTAACTTTTAATCGATACCCTCCATTTTTAACTACGAACTCATGTTTAATTTTTTTCAAGAACTATGTAAAATAAAGGCCTTATTTAAATAGTTCGTTTTAATATTTGATAAAATTTTTCAGCATTTAGCCTATTTTGATTATTTTTTGCATTATTATACTATATTTATGTTCAGAAAAAATAATTATTTAAAAAAATAATTTTGTTGCATTGTAATTTTGTTGTAGAAAAAATATGATAGTTGAGCATGTTTTACTTTCCATCCAAGTTTTTTCTCCCTCAAAAACCAATCAGCGTCTTACGTTTCATGACGTCAACAAGGGGGCATATATAATTGCATATATAATTGTTTCTCGTCAGTTTTCATATATTCTGATAAATTTTAATCTCTCCCGATCGGTTTCGTCAGTTTTAATCCCGTGGAATATAATTTTGTGATTGTTGCCTTCATGTAAGTATGACTTTTTAAAAATCTAATTTTTTCAGAAATATTTTAATTTATAAATTAAATTATTGAAAGTACTTTCTTATTTTTATAGAATGGAGTGGAATAAAAATGCCATATACAAACTCATTGCTGAGTATAAGGAGAGACCGGAATTGTGGGATAGTAATATCCCATCATATTCCGATAGATATATAAGAGAGAAATCTCTAAATGACATTGCTAAGATCTTTGACACAGATGTTGAAATTGTGAAAAAAAAGATTAACAATCTGAGGACACAGTTTCTAGACAACCAAAAAAAAGTGATCAAGTCGAGGACAAGTGGAGCTGGTAAAATAAATATCACTTTCTTTCTTCCTTTTTTAAAGAATTTTTAAAAATTTAAATTAAACATTCATGAAGCTAGCGGATTAAACTAAATATTTATCACTATAAGCGTTTTATTTCAATCTACTTCAATTTAAATATAAAGCTTTAAAAGAAACGTTAATAGGTTGTTCTTTTTCTCAAAATTTTTTATTTCAATCTGTTAACATGGGATTTAAATGATTTATTTTTATTTTTAGAGTTACTATTTGCATAAAAAATTCTAGCACTTAACCAAATAATTTTATATATTATTAATATAATATACATTATTACCTAACTTTCAGTTAGTACAGTACAGAACCCGTTATCCGGAAATCAGAAAACCGGAAAACCAAAAAACCGGAGCGAAATTCGATAAATTTTCCCGCTATTTTTTAAAAATTTTTTTTTTTTCCTCATATGATTTTAGAATTTTTCTTTCTTTTTTGAAAGATGTTTACCCTAGCATCATTTTGGAAATAATTATTAGTGTATTACTTCGTTTTTTCAAGATTATTTCTAAATAAATTTTTTTTAGTTGGGTTTTACAATAAAAAAAAACGACTTTTTGTAGCGATTCAGAAAACCGGAAAAATCAGTTATCCGGAATAGCGATGGTCCCGATCGTTCCGGATAATCGGTTTCCTACTGCACTATTAAAATATTTTATTTTTGATGTTTTAGCATTATAAATAAAGTAAACAAAATATGTAATTTCAAAGCAAACGATTATTTTCTTTTGCTTTCTTTAAACAGAAATGTATTGAATACCTTTATATTTCTGCCCGAGTTCCCTACAATTAAAATACATAATTTAAGCTTTCTTTTGATAAAACTATAGAAATTTTGATGAATTATTTCCCTATCACAATTTATTATTTCCCAGGATAATACGAAACTGTACTGTTTTTCACGTACAAGTTATTGTCAATATTCTAATTAAAAAATATTTGTCATGATCTTTTCCAAGTACAATTTGCTGTTTCTGCATCTTTGATTGAACTAAATATGTAAATTCAAAACAATTACTTATTACTTTTATTTATATACTTTCATCAATATATATTTGCCTCAGTTTCTGTTCATTTTATAAAACTAAAATAATTAATTTAGATTTCATTTAAAAAAGAAATGTTAAACTATTTTCTTGGTACAATTTTTNAATGCTTGGAGATAATTTCATCTTGAATTACTGACATTATTTGATATTGTTTTTGCCTATTTTTTGAAGTAAGGGCATAAGTTAATACAAAGCAAATAATTATTACTCTCTAACTAAATATATGTTAAATGTATAAAATGAAAATAATTTATTTGAATTTTTACTTAAAATTAAAGAAATGTTGGTGGAATTAGAACAGTTATGAAGTAATATAATTGTAAACAAATCTTCATTTTCGTAAAATAATTATTGCCATTTACTATTATTCTCAGCTGAAGTTCAGTTTTTAACAGCTTGATTAACTAAGAGTTTCTGAAGTCACATATAATTTTAAATACGGATAAGATGATTATTATATTTTATTGCAGGTATCGGCGATGTCTTTGAACCTAAGTGGGTGTATTACAAAGAGATGATGTTTTTAAGACCAAGTACCATTCCTTGTGACAGTAGGAATAATTTAAAGGTTCGTATAAAAATAAGATTTTATCTTTAAAATTATGCAATATGTTATTGTTTGAAACCCAATAAAATATTTGATTTACATCTAGTTTAAAGCTATGAAATTAATGCATCTTTTTTTACTTAATTACAGCATAACTATTGTAATTAAACAGAAAAATTACTAAAATATCCTTATTAGTCCTATAATTTCTCACTATTGATTTTTTAATTTAAACTGTAAAGTCATCCATGAGGAAAGCAGGTTGTTTTGTTATGATGTTCGGGTGAGAATGTTATTAATCCTATTGATTTCAAATTTATAGAAATTTTGTTGGGAATCTCTTATAATGATTTTTCTTCACGAAACCGCATGATACCTTCTAACATTGCATTGCAAAATTTGGAGATACTTTCATCTGAAAAAACACATTTCAGTTTCAATTGATGAAGCCTATATAAGTCAAAAGTTATTAAATTTAAGTGAAATCAAGTGAAAAGTATTTAACACTATTTGAAAATTTACTTCTAAGTTAAATTATTGCCAAATTATTGTTCCTTTAAACCTAAAAACACGATAAGCAATTTCCGTAGAAGCACATTGATAAATTATTTTAAAAGTCGCATGAAGCTTTATTTCCTTACAGCAAAAGCAGAAGGAAATGGAGAAAACCTTCGAAGATTACTCCACGGATGAAGATCCCTATTTGAACACTCTTAACTCTACGAGCACCACACCAATCCATCAAAGAAAAAGAAAATGTACTCAGGAGAGTGATTTAATGGCTGCAGCCATTAACAGCGTCGCCAGAAAGGATGATTTGGATTGTTTCGGCTCGTACATCGCAGCGGAGTTGAGAACTTTGTCGCCAAGGAGCCGGACAGTTGCCAAATCACGTATATTTAATACACTTATGGAATTAAAAAAAGATTAAATAATTTATTTAAATTCAGTTTTTTTCCATCATTTTTACCAGAAATCATACAATATCAACATTTCTTATCGCACTGGTTGTTTGATATCATTAATTTTCAGAAAAATAATGTATTGCAGACAACAAATACCTTAATTAATGATTAATACGAAAAAACTATATTAAAAAAAATCAAACATCTAAGTAATTGCAAATCAGGGTAAAAGAAATGAAAAACATATAAAGGCAAACACTTTAAAAAAGACTGTTGCTACATTTGCAATTAAACAAAAGATCATAGTGTGCTCAACTGTTGAAAGCAAAATTTAACAAAACAAAAGAGGCAAAGAACAAAATTAAAGCTGGATAGGATACAAAACTTAACAATTTAACTTACAGAATTAACAACTTAAAAAAATTTTTAACATACTTCATTAAGAATTTTTTTTAGAATGCTTAAGTATTACTTTTTATTTCATAATGCTAGCAATTAATTTAAAAAAGAATTAATTGAGAATTATTTTTAGAATCTTTATACCTAACTGTTTAAAAAAAAAAAAAATTATTTTTGAAACTTGAACATAGCTATGCTGGCATTAGAGAATTGGCGATCGCAACACTCGAATACGCCACCTGGGGAGAGACCGGTTTCATGCCTTTAGCCCTTATCCCTTCCCTCCTCTTTTCAGCTATATAGGAATGTACTACGATATTTTCCCTTTTCTTAATATTTTTCCTTTTTATTTAATAAAAATATTTTTTAAAATTAGCGTGATACTTTTCTTTAGAACTATGTTTAATGTAGTTTGCAGTTCAATATAGTTTTCCAACTTAAAAGATTTTAATCTATATGAAAATCAGGAGAGAAACTAACGTACTTCCTTCCTCTATGACTTTCCACACGCTAATGGGGAAAGCATGTGAAGTGTTGCCACAGGTAAAGAGCTCTGCTCTACGCCACCTGCAGCCCATTTCGATCGCCATTGTACCTAATTCGTATCGTTACTAACGTTTTAAATAATTGAAATTTATCTAGAATTAGGTTAAAAATAAATTGAAATCAAAATATTAAGTACAGAATCGATTAATTAAATTGAATTTAACTGACATAAAATTAGAATAAAAAATAAATAAGATTTTAAACCATGGCATTTTGCCAACACCGTTGAAGTAAGTACAAAGTTCATCCCTAACTTCTCGAGCATTAAGAGTTGAAAGGGAAGAACTTTGCCTTGCGACACCTCTAATTCCAGCATAGCTATTTTCAGACCAGCAGGGAGCCCGATTAATTGCTCCTTCCTGAATGTTCTCCCGATTAAAAAAGTTAGGAGGACAGTACCTGCTGACAGAAGATTCAACTTTTTTAATATCTAGAGGGTTGACTCTTTGAAGGACTTCGAATCTGGCATATAAGATTGGCGATCGAAATGGGCCGCAGGTGGCGTAGAACAGAACTCTCTACCTATGGCAACACTTCCCATGCTTTCTCCAATAGCGTGTGGAAAGTCATAGAGGAAGGAAGTACGTCAGTTTCTCTCTTGAATTTCATATAGATTAAAATCTTTTAAGTTGGAAAACTATATGGAACTGAAAAGTACATTAAGCATAGTTCTACAGAAAAGTATCGCGGAAATTTAAAAAAATATTTTTATTAAATAAAAAGGGAAATATTAAGAAAAGGGAAAATATCGTAGCACATTCCTATACAACTGAAAAAAGGAGGAGAGGGAAGGGAGAAGGGCTAAAGGCATGAAACCGGTCTCTCCCCAGATGGCGTATTCGAGTGTTGCGATCGCCAATGCCAAATGCATTTTCGACATTCTAGCCCTGCTCAAGTGGTAATTAAATATCCCCTTTGTTCGTGTTAAATTCCGCTTTGGGTAAGGCTTCATCAAGTACGATTTAGGTGGAAAAACATCATCTGCGACCATCAAAAATGGGATTTCGCTATCATTAAATTGATTCAATAGCCTAGTAGAGCCTGGCACACCAAGTGCCCTGTTTTCAATAGCACTAAATAGGGTTGACTTAGAAAATATCGCGCTATCTGACAACCTGCCATTTGTGCCCACATAAATATACAAAAAATTACAGCTGGCATCAACTAGGGCAAACAGCACAATGCTGTTTGACAGCTAATTAAAAAGCTGGGAGCCATATTTCCGCTTACGGCGCACCAGAACATGCTTCCCTTCTAGGGAGCCAATGCAATTAGGAAAGTTCAATTTTTTCTCGAATTCCTTCGCAATGGCAATCCATTCTTCTTCAGTTGATGGAACCTAAAATATGAAAGCTTTATATAAGTTATACTATAAGACAAAGTAAATAAATATATTGTTAAGTTATATCAGTAATTAGGAGGATCCGAGATCTCTCAAAATAACATTGCAAGCTTTCTTGATCTAAATTAACACATTTTTAGAAATAATGCTAAAATTTTCATGCAGAACATATCACAAATGAGGAACTTGTATTATATGGTAATAAATCTATTAATATTATTTATATTTAAATCTTAATATAAATAAAATGATGAAAATCAATGGCGAAATATATTAATTGAAAAACATGCAGATATATTGATAATCATGCAGGTATACTGAAAACTGATGTAATTAGTTATGTTAAAATTTAAGTGAGAGCAAAAACAGTTCTATTACATTAAACATACCCGTATTTATTCTACCACTTTTTTTTTTAATCTCATTAATTCTCCAAAAAATATCACTTATCTGGTTCTTCCAAGTTCTTTAATTGTGTCGGTATATGATTTTTAGTTTGATTTCGTAGTGTTTCTCAATACTGTTTCTTTGATTATTTTATTTATTTTTAATTGATCCCGTGAAAAGAAAGGGTATACAACTAGTATTCTTTTAAAAATATAGCACATTAAAAAAAATGAACAAACAAATAAAAATATAGAGAAATATGATAATAAACTATTGAAAAAACACTCAACACCATGGCTCAAATAGAACATGCCAAAAAGTTACTCAAATTTTAATTTCTCGATTAGCAGAAAATCGAGTAAATTTCATCTCAATATAAATATTTGATTTGCAGAATTCTACAAATTAGCTGAGAAATCCTGGTATATACTTTATATTTTTCTCCTAAGGACAGAGTATTATCTTTCTGTCAGTTACTGTTGTACAGAGTAATCGACAATAGAATTGCACAGCTATTTGTGTCTATCTGGGAAACATTCCCAAGCAAGGTCCGGCGATATGCCATTACACTAATTATTTTTTAAAATAAAATAACAAAAGTTTACTCTCAATTGAATATAATCCTTTAATGCTGCATAAATTGCCTCACATGTCTCAGGAATAAAATTAGACAATGTCGATTTATCGATTCAAAACAAAAACATCAAGGAGGAATAGGAGTCTCCTGTGAAAAAATAAATAAACAGTATCTGTAGTATGAAAAGAACATATAAATAGAATAGAGTAATTCTTTTACAAACTAGACAATTGAGTGCTCTTTTTTTTCATAAGCAGAATTTTTTTATAAATATCAAGATTACACTATATTCTAAGAAATTAAATCACACTTAACATAAATCTTTCCTTATTTCATTAAATAGAAATCCTGCATGCACAGTCAAGTAAACTTTAATAAAAAATGATATTCTCAGACATTATATCATTTGCCTTTCATAAATCTCAGGTTAAACAGCACATCAATTAAAAAAAGTAAGCTAAATCAATGCATGGTTCATTTACTAACTGGAAAATTAAGAAAAATTAAGTGATTTTTCTTTTCATTAACAGAATCTTGTTTCAAACATCGAGATAGTTATTAAGAACTAGAAAATGAAATTTCATAAAAAATATAGACATTTACTTAATAAAAATCCAGAAAGAATAATCAAACAGAAGGATCTCCATTAATTATCTAGAGCAAATCATGATACTGAAAACTTCATGTTTTTAAGCTTATAAAATTTTTAAAAAAAAAAAATTAGATTTCCCCCTGTGTTGTTAAGTTGATCTTCTGACATTTAGTTTTTTAAGTCTTGTTCTTCATTGATTTTTTTTAAATCTATTCATTAGTACTTCTTTTTGTTTGGCAGTTTTTGGGACACAGCCTGGAAATTGCCAAAACATGGCGATTATTTTAGCGTAGATAAATATTCTCTATCAAGCAAATATTCTTAGCAAATATTCTCTATCGCTCAAAGCTTTAAAATAGTTGAATAAACTACACAATATACACAATTCTTAAGTTCAACAGAATTCATAATAATTTTTATTGGATTAATCAAGTTCGTGCATAACTTACTTATTAATAAAAAAATTCTGTCGATACTTGCCTGATGCTAAATATCTTAGCGTCACAGCTAATCTCTCAGCAGCAGGAATGTTGCCTTTCATGATAGTATTCTGTTTAGAGTGTAGCGTATCTGCCACTACAAAATTACAACTACAATTCACTAGTATATAAGACATGTTAACTTGACTCCATGTCGGGGTACCTTTTCATAGATGACGGTTGACATGGTCTCTAACTCCACCCCCCCCGTATTGGTGACCTTCGGAAGTGATGTGAACACGCCTATCTTGTCAGCAACGCCCACTTCGATATGAACACGCCTATCTTGACAGTAACGACCACTTCGAACTGGAAACACATACTTCGATGGATGATCCGCATTGAATAGTTGACTTGCTACTTGTGACTGCGACATTATCCACCTCCTCCCGCTGTTGCTACTCAGTCTCGTCTCGATCACTCACCACGTCTGCTTGCACTCGACAGCTAACGGCAACACAGCAGCCACTGCGACCTTGAAGTTAATACACCTCTCACATTCAGCACTCAAAAAATACGGTGATCTTAATGCATCTCTCCCGGCTTCTCATGAAAAACAGCAATGAATCAACTAGTGGTATTCGTTCATCGAATTCTATCGCAGATATAATTCTAGTGGGGGAGTACTGTAGCGTATCTGCCACTATAAAATTACAACTACAATTCACTAGTATATAAGACATGTTAACTTGACTCTATGTCGGGGTACCTTTTCATAGATGACGGTTGACATGGTCTAATACTCCTCTCCCCACAAGAGATCATGGGGAAAAATAATGAGAAAATTGAAAATATCGTAGTACATTCCTATACAACTGAAAAGAGGAGGAGAGGGAAGGGAGAAGGACCAAAGGCATGAAATCGGTCTCTCCCCAAATGGCGTATTCGAGCGTTGCGATCGCCAATTGTTTTCTACTGAAGGATTTTCTACGTCTGATTTAGAACTTCAAGACTAAAAAAAATCTTGAAATTTTTTTATTTCCATATGAGGAATTTTAGGATCGTTTTCTTCTTATTTTTTCTTAAATAAACTACACAAATATGAAAAACTTTGACTGGAGAGAGACAAATTCGAAATCCGCTTTCGATAGGCTGATTGGAATGGTTTGGCTGCAAAAACAACATTTTCCCTTGGTTTCTTCCTCCTCATCCCACCACGGAACCAACATTTCTAATTTTTAGTGTCCAAATGAAAACCTGATTGACCTGTTTTTCGCTGGTACATATTTTTCACCAATCAGTTTCTTATTCGCAGTCAATTTTTTCGCAAGCGAAGAAATCTCGGTCAGTGACAATGCTCTTTAGTAACTAGACAAAAATTCGAAATTACGTTTTTATAAAGACCTTTCACTCACACTGGATGCGTTTATGGATGGTGTTTTCCACACTAGAGAACGCTGCAAGCTCGGTGCCGCCTAAATTTCCGGGTTACTGTTTCCGTTGTATTTTAAAGCCATTTGGCATCATTGTGTTTTGAGATTCTTGCAAACATTGTAATTGATTACTTATTACTTTGTGTTTACAATGCTAACAATACTTGTGTTCACAATGCTAAAAGTGTTAACACTAAATTAAGATGGCGCACAACTTGCAACAAGAGCAAACAGTAATAAACTTATAGAAAGAGGCCAAATCAAGATTGCCAAAGAAGCGCGTTAATCAAAATCTAGCAACCATGTCGCCTTTTTTAACAATATATCTCTAAAAGAAAAAAAATTATCTATATATCTCTAAATAACTGAAACAAATTTTCCCTTTAAACTCACCAGAATTACATAATAACATTAATATCTTCTGAAATACGGCAGATTTGAGTTCAGAAATTATCTAATTTATTTCTTTTATTGAAAACAAAATTATCCGTTTGAAAATATCGCCTCGCAGAATAACATGTAGTAAGCAGCTGCAAACTCTCTAACCGGTTTCTAGAGCAGGCATACAGCTCGAGATTGTTAGTGTTTACATTTCTACTGAAAACGCCATCCATTTTGGATGCTAATCCATCAATCTTGTTCTCACTCGCATGTAAAAAATCTTATCCAATGAGAAGGATTTTCACGAAATGATTCTCTTCTTCTACGCAAGTGCATTCAGTTGTAAAAATTTGAAGTGAAGTGGGGAAAAATATTTACTTTTATTCTAAATTGTTGGCAATACTCTATCGTGTTTGTAAATATCCCGTTCAGACTTTTTTTTTACTGTTCTTTTATTAGTAGCAATTATTTTTTAATGAAAATCAATTTTTTTAAAAGTAATTTTTCTCTCAAGATGCCATAGTGCCCTTTCTTGGAGCTAAAAAATATTGGTGAGCATTGTAAATAAAAGAAGGCAAATTAGTCTGGTTATGATGTGATATGCTAATGAGATATCTATTTTCTATAATAGTCTCTTTGGTCTAAAATCTGTCTCTAATTTTTTTAAAAAAAGTCATTTTTCTGAATATTATTTTATTTTACCACAATATGAAATTCATTATTACTGTTGCAAATATCAATATATA